>NC_042619.1:154545879-154845879 GCF_901001135.1 Rhinatrema bivittatum
AATGATGCGGCATTTCGGGGGCGTGTCACGAGTGACGCAGCGTTTCGGGGGCAGCGCCGCGGGCATGGTTTCGGCCGGGGCGTTTCCGGGGGCATTGGCCGCGGCCTCCGGACCAGCCCCCGGACTGGAACATGGAGCGGGGCAGCCGGCCCAGCGCGCGCAAAGTTACGCCTGTTTCCAGAGGTAGGGGGGGTTTAGATAGGGCCGGGGGGGGTGGGTTAGGTAGGGGAAGGGAGGGGAAGGTGGGGGGAAGGCGAAGGAAAGTTCCCTCCGAGGCTGCTCTGATTTCGGACCGGCCTCGGAGGGAACAGGCAATGTGCGCCGGGCTCGGCGCGCGCAGGTTGCACAAATGTGCACCCCCTTGCGCGCGCCTACCCCGGATTTTATAAGATACACGCGGCTACGCGCATATCTTATAAAATCCAGTGTACTTTTGTTCACGCCTGGTGCGCGAACAAAAGTACGCCCTCGCGCAATTTTATAAAATCCGGCCCATTCTGTTTCCATGAAAAAATTATCTTCAGGAAAAGCAAGTGCAATTCCATGGTATGATGTACTCGCTACAAGTCTGAAAGCAAAAGTACCCGTATTTTCACACTATTAAAGCATAAAATCATTCCTTATCCCGCTCTCATCATACTTCCTCACAAATCTCCAAACCCTCTTTCAACTTAGAACCCCTCTCGTCACAAAAGTGGTAACCTTCTCTCCCCCGTCGGAGCATGGTATCATTTATGGTTGGCTCCCAATTTCCATAGGTTACAAGTATCTGTGGACTTAGTCTTGATGCAGACAAAATGTACAACTTTGTCATGATATACAATTGAAGTATCACTACAGTAATCCTTCATTCTGTACTTCAGAAAGAAGGACTATGAAACATATTCTATTGCAAAGGGAGCGCAAACCACCATGCTTGGTTGCACACACGCAAACACACTCTCCCACATGCAAAACTACTGCAAAAGGAAAAGGAAGTAGAATCTCCAAACACTTTAATCTGTTCTACATCTCCTATCTACAGGAAAGAGTAGGGCAAGAGTTGGTCCTGTTATTTAGTCATTGGGTATAACCTTCAGTAGTTATTTGAATTTTTTTTTTTTTAATTGAAATTTTTATTAAGAGGAGACATGAGGAAACTGCCCAGACTTACCAAAACCAAAAAAAACAAATTGTTATATAATTTTTTGACTGCTCACCAAAATCATCTGGCTCAGCATATAACTGTGGAGCATTCTGACTGTGCCTTGCAAGAGGCTACTGTTGCTTTCCTGTGGAATTTATGTGTGGACCATTTGACTGACATGAGAGAAATTGTTGATCCTAATGCGAGTGATGTGTGTGAAATGACTAGGGATGTGAATCGTTTTTTGACGATTTAAAATATCGTCCGACATATTTTAAATCGTCAAAAATCATTAGAGCCGCGATACAATTACAATTCCCCCGATTTATCGTCAAAAAATCGTAAATCGGGGGAAGGGGGAGGGGAAGGGGTAGGGCGGGAAAACCGGCACACTAAAACAACCCTAAAACCCACCCCGACCCTTTAAAATAAATCCCCCACCATCCCGAACCCCCCCAAAATGCCTTAAATTACCTGGGGTCCAGAGGGAGGGTCCCGGTGTGATCTTTTACTCTCGGGCCTCCGGTGCGTTGTAGAAATGGCGCCGGCGCTACCTTTGCCTTGTCATATGACAGGTCAACGGTAGCGCCGGCGCCATTTTGTTTTTTGTCCCCCGATGTCAGGAGCATAGGAGATCGCTCCCGGACCCCCGCTGGACCCTGTCATATGACAGGGCAAAGGTAGCGCCGACGCCATTTCTACAATGCACCGGAGGTCCGAGAGTAAAAGATCACACCGGGACCCTTCCTCTGGACCCCAGGTAATTTAAGGCATTTTGGGGGGGTTCAGGAGGGTGGGGGATTTATTTTAAAGGGTTGGGTGGATTTTAGGGTTGTTTTAGTGTGCCCGAGAGTGGAAGATCACACTGGGACCCCCCCACTGGACCCCAGGTAATTTAAAACATTTTGGGAGGGTTCTAGGGATGTTTTAGTGTGCCGGTTTTCGATTTACACGATATTTAAAAAACCCAAACTGCGACGATCCGATTCTCTCCCCCTCCCAGCCAAAATCGATCGTTAAGACGATCGATCACACGATTCACATCTCTAGAAATGACTGGTATTTGTTACTCAGTCACATATATACTATTAGTGTGACAAAATGCATTCAAGCAGGCATTAAAGACCCATTTGTTCAGACAGGCATTTGAACTTGAGTAACAGAAATATAGTGATTGATTTCTGGTTGGCAACTGGCCATGTTAGGTTCCATCAATGGCATTGTATTTTTTTGGAAGTGAGTAATTTTTCTTGTATGTTATTATACATTTATATTTCTACCAGTCGTTGCAATCATAGGTCAAAAACCTCTAATGAACATTTCTTCTTTTATTAAATTCCACTTTTCTAACTTTTTCAATTTTGTTGTATAAAATGATTCAAAAAATATTCTCAAATATCGGGACTTGTTCCCGGAGAATACATTTTTTTTCTTTGAGATTCTGATTCACTTTAACAAAATATTAATTCACACCATTATTAAACATTGCGGTTTGTGATACATTGCCCGATGAATGATGTTTCATTACAAATTGCTTTTTCTATAGCGCTCAACGGAGCTGCTGAAATGCTTAATTAGAGTCTCTTAGGTACTTTGTGTAGTTACCAAAGGGACAGTTCAAAATTCAAGTTGAAATAGCGCAAGATACTATTCTTCAGATATTTTTGATGTGCTTAAAATATGCCAAATGACACCTGTGATCAATTTACGTTATTTTCAATATAGCGCTCACATTTTCTTAGGATATTGTTGGTTTTGTATGCGCTGAGAGATGCCAAATGATGCCTGTTTCAATCCAAATTGTTTTCTCTCTAGTGCTCAACAGAGCTGCTGGGAAAAACAAACATAGTTCCAAGTTTCATAGGTACTGGTGAAGTTACCAAAGGGACATTTCAATATTATTTTTTATTTACTTATTTATTTTTATTTATTTATTTTGTATTAAATATATATATATATTAAATATATGTATTAAATAGTGCCAAAGTTACTTATCTTGGTTATTCTTATATGCGCTGTGAGACGCCAGAAACACCAAGTTTCATAAGTACTGGTGAAGTTACCAAAAGGACATTTCAATATATGTATTAAATAGCGCCAAAATTACTTATCTTGGTTATTCTTATATGCGCTGTGAGATGCCAGAAACACCGACGTACGTTTCGCAGGATTGCTGCTTCAGGGCACTGTCGCGTCTAAAACAGATTATCTTTGGGAGGAAAGAAAAGTTGTTAAGTGTCTTCAAATATATATTAATGTCCAAAACAATTTTTACTTACAAATTCTGTTCCAGATAAACTGATATCTTCGGGCTTCTGATCATGGCGACTGCGTGCAGGTTTATTGGTAGGTTTTTATAGGTTATTCACAGGAGACGTAATGACGTCTCAATATTGCACAGGTGTATTGATTAAGGGTTCAATACCTGTTGAATTAAATACTAGACCAATCTATCTTGATATTCAATCCTCTAGGTTCTTCGCTCTGTAATTTAAAGATCCTTTGCTGTTCTTTGCGATATAGTTGTTTGGCTCGATCTCCTCCTCTAATGTGTGGTTTGACTAAATCAATGACAAACCATTTTAGTTGTTCAAAAGAATGATTGAATTGGTCACAATGAGAGACGGTAGGTGCATTTTCTCTGTGATTTTTTTATGCAGCTCCTGTGTTCGCAGATACGCTGCCTGAATGTTCTTGTTTTCTGTCCCAAGTAATAATGGGAGCAGGGACAAGTGATGATATATACTACATGGAAGTGAGTAGGTTTTCTTGTATGTTATTATACATTTTATATTTTTGATAATTTGCTGTTTTTGTGTAATTTGTGTATGTTAAATTGCACCCTGCTGCAAACACAATTGGATGCAAGCAGGTAATAAATATTTTAAAATAAAAAAATAACACAGATATGCAGGAAATGTAGCAGCAGCATATGGCAAGATTGGAAAAGCAACATGCAGCCTTTATGTTGAGTGTGAACTGAAATTTTACCCCTTAATTGGCATCAGAGGATTCATGCTATTGGCCGCTTTTTCAAGTCTTTTATTGCAAGGTCAGAAGTATGGAAAACTGGGGATGATGATTTTGTTTTTTTGGACATCTCATCAGAACATGCCAGAGGTTCAGCAGGCAATAATCAGAACTCCCATTCAGCATTTTCTCTCTTTTTGTGTTCACAAGGTCTCAAGTTACTGTTCTGATATCTTTTGGAACCAGGAATTCAAGTTGAGGTTTAGGAATTGTGGCTGGAAGAAGAAACATCTCCCTCATTCCTCCCCCCCCCCCCCTCAGTGCATAAGCCCATCACTTCTACATATATATATTTTTTCATCCTTTACCTTCCCATTTGTTCACTTCATCCCCTGCATTTCTAGTTTTACTTTGTTCCATGCTCTGCTTTTGAAGGATCTCCTAATTCGGTACCTGCCTGATACTAATTGGTTCAAGTTCATTGGTCAACAGTTAGACATTACCAAATCATGAGTGGAGAGAAGTTGTGTATAATGTATATGCAGCATTATATTATGTGGGTGCTATGGTGTGTGACCTATCTTGCTGGAAGTTGTCTGATGTTCCTTTAATTGGATGTATCTTGAAAGATGAGTTGTTTTATTCATAGTATATAGGTGAACAAAGGAATATTTTTGTCCTGAGTTTCAAGAATATATAAAGATGATGATCACTTTGCATAGTTTTAATGTATTTGAACATTTTCCAGGTGTATATTTTAGAATAGTGGTTACTTGTTATTTAGATTTATGGCCCATGAGATGAGCAGAATGCTTTATGAAGCTCCAGATTGTGATGGTTTAACATAGCATGGTGGAAAATGTATAACATGATGCACATTGAAAACAAAGTGCACAGACCAGAGGGTGCATTTTTTAAAATTGCTTTGAGGCAAATCAAATCAAATCTGTTTCACTTATGTTGCACCTGTGCCACATGATGGAAATAATTTTCAAAGCTTTTTACATGCATAAAACTGGTTTCGTATCTGCAGCATTGTGTGAATTATCAAGGAGACATAAGGGAAAAAGCACAGGGTGCCTTCTACAGCCAAGTCCCAAAGCAAAAACTGTCAAGCAGCATTGTCTGAATTATCAAGACATCTCCTTACCCAGTAAAAGTGTTGCTAGCAGTAATTTATGGGTTTGACAGTTGCTTGGTTTTGATTGAGTGTAAATATTACTACCCTTATCATAAGGCTTGGGGATAACTGCATGGAGCAGCAGTTACTATCCTTGAGAGAAACATGGGGATATCCTGCATGGAGCAGCAGAAGAAGCATGCTAAGCAGACTGGATGGGTCATCTGGTCCTTTTCTGGCATCATTACTATGTTACTATGGTATGTATGACCAAGGCTCAATGCATGTAAACTTATGTTTGTAATCCAATGTCATGTATTCTTTTACATGTACTGAAAAGAGGCATTCAAGCAGTAGAGATAGGGTTGAGCTGGCACTTACATGCATACTTTTGATTTAAAAAATATGCACACAAGCATACACATAAATTATGTCCTCCAAAGAGGAGGTTTAATTGTATGGAAGTGAAGGTGGAGCATATTCAGTCACTTATCCATGTTCAACCAGACTGTCCCACTATGTAAGTTATTTGAAAATTGCCCTACGTATATCCCAGAAAATCTATATATTTCAAAATACTTATATGCCACAATGTCCAAATTTAAAATTTGTACAGGGCAGATCACATAAGTACATGCATAATATATAAGTATCAAAAAATATATAATAAATAACACCCATATAGTACATAAAATTAACATCATTAAAACAATATGCTTCTTGAAAAAAAATGTGGTTTTACCCCCTTCCTGAAGTCTTTCACATCCTGCATTCCTTTCAACTCAACTGGCAAAATATTCCACTGTGCTGGAGCGAAAAATGAAAATGTTCTGGATTAAGTTTGAGATAACCTACCCTCTTTCACTGATGGCACATTCATTAAACCCATGGATTGTAAACATAAAGTTCTACTGGGGTATAATATGACAGCATGGTGAACCCTATAATTTGGATCCTAGAGTTATGACCTTAAGGAAGACTATGAGTATGCTCTTGAGGAAGGAGATCAGTGTGTTTTAGACTAAGGGCTTCATTTTCCAATATTGCATTGGTATCGCATGCGATACCAAAAAGGGGTGTACCTTATGCTAATAAGCATGTGTATCGCAAATTGCGATATCAGCTATGCGAAAAGCTCTTATTGCAAGTTGCACTATTAGCCCAATTTGGGCTACATTGCCAGTATATATTGTGGTTCATGATGTTTCCAGACAGGCCTGTTTCAGTATGCTGCAGGCTAGTGGAGGAAGAGGAAGAGGGAGGGGGAGGGGGAGAGGGAGTGAGAGAGAGAGCTATAGTGCCTCCTCCCTAGACAGGTATTTGTATCCCTATGGGAGGCCCACCTAGTAACTCGAGGTGAGGGTTAAGTATTAGTGTAGGGGGTTAGGGGCCACTTTGACATTCAACGTGAAATGTACGAAAGGAACAGTGGTCTCTTGTGAAGATTTGATGGCATTCGGAGTGAGGAAACTCACTCCAAGATGAGCTTTGGGCAATGTTCTCTCCACCTAGCTTGTTGTTGCCCAGGTAGAGTGTCCATCAAGCTAGGTGGAGAGAACATTGCCCAAATCTCATCTTGGAGTGAGATTCCTCACTCCGAAGGCCATCAAATCTTCACAAGAGACCACTGTTCTGTTCGTACATTTCACGTTGAATGTCAAAGTGGCTCCTAACCCCCTACACTAATACTTAACCCTCACCTCGAGTTACTAGGTGGGCCTCCCATAGGGATACAAATACCTGTCTAGGAAGGAGACACTATAGTAAGGTGCTCGTTCTCTCTCTCTCTCCCCTAGCATAATGAAACAGGACTGTCTAGAAACATCATGAACTGCAATAAACCTTTACCAGCCTCTAGCACACAACGTAACACAAATGAAAGAGGTGTAGTTAGGAGTCACACTAACACTGCAGCTATTTCATGGCACACGATAAATCCTCCCTACTTTACATTTGCTCCACCCCCTAAATTAAAAATTTGCATTCGCAAATCACGTTAACGGCTTTTTAGTGTGTTAACGGCTTTTTAGTGTGTGAAGCAGTATGTGTAACCAGCTATGCAAAAAGGAACTGAGAAAGACTTCTAGAAGCAAGGCAGTGAAAAAAAGACCTAGAGCCTGGTGAAACCATGAGCTTTTAGGAGGAAAACAAATTCACCATCTGAAAGAGATGTTCAATCTGGTGAGGACATGGAACATTGAGTAATAAGGAGATTTTACTAAAATACACACACACACACACACATACAGAAAGATGAATAATCAAAAGATTTATGTTGCGACCATGGGCTTCGGATCCTGATGCAGGCACGGCCTATGGCTGGTGGTGAGGACAAGGAGGTGCGGTCACTACCTCATGGGAGAGTGTGAGCCCCTGAACCATGGCACGACTCAAGGAGGAGCCCCAAGGCACACCATGGGAGGTGAGAGCATGCAAGCATGGGCGGAGCAGGAGCAAAGCAGGACGGGAACTAAGGCAAGGAACTCGGAACAGGAACCAGGAAGGATCAACCCTCTGCTGGACCTACACATGCCAGTGTGACCCAGCAACGCAATGCTGGTCATAAGAGTTAGCCCTCCGGCCACTCAAAAGCCCTTTCAGACCCGCCTCTTGGGAACGATGAGTGTGTGAGGCCAGATGGAGGCTGAAGGCAGGAACAAGATGAAGACTTGTAACTTGGAAGGACTCAGATGAGGACTTGGAAGGAGCAGGTGGGCACTGTCCCTCAGGGTGCCCTACACAGCCCGCTGTGGGATGGTCACGGACCACCCTGTCCACTTGCGTGCCTTACACAACCTAGGAAGGCTGGTTGCGGACCACGCAGGAGCGAGACAAGCGCCAGAAGGGGATCCACCTAAACGAGGCTACAATGACTGGAACAGGAACCGGATCCATATGGAATTACCCTCAGGGTGGCCATCTGGAGGACTCGAAGAGCTGGCAGACTCGGAACTTGGAAGACTCGGAACTTGGAAGGCTCGGAACATGGAAGGCTTGGAACACTCAGAACACAGGATCATCAGGACTTCAGAATGACAGGACATCTGGAACTAGGACATCTGGAACATCTTGACTAGGCAAAGAAGGACATCTAGTACATCAGGACTTGGAACAGGCAATGAAGGAGCTCCAATGGAGGACAAGACCAGGAACATCAGGACAAGGAGACCAGGAACATCAGGACAAGGAGACCAGGAACACAGAATGAAGAGCCATCAAAACAAGTGAAGACCATGGAGGACCTTGACCCGAAGAGGAACACAGACAACTGTGGATTCTGGATCTGAAGGCCCTCTAAGCCCTTTTAAAGGGCTGAAACAGGAAATGGACTGAGGCTGGCTTCCGGTGGGGCCGTGGGCTTTTCCCGCTGCTGGCCCTTTAAATATAAAGAAGAGGTGTGCTCTGGCACCTAGAGGAGGGCCCAGAGAGTGGAGCAGGACCTTGGACAGCGGCGGCCTCCAGGCCGCGAAGAACACAGAAGCAGGCAAGCATCAGAAGTGGCCTCCAGGTCTCAGGATGGCGTCAGCAGAGGCAGTGGCTTCCCTTGCCGCTCAGGGATGATTTTGGTGGCGGCTGGGGACCGCACAGAAGGAAGGAGCAGCGGCAGTGACACTCCTGCTGAATAGAGATGGATCCAGGCAGCAGCTAGGCCGTGAAGATGCGTCAGCGGTGGCGGCTCAGAAGCCGTGAAGAGACATGCTGGCAGCGGCTCCCTGCCGCTTGAGAGTGGAGTCAGTGGCATGGACCGGAGGTGGCCTAGGCCACAGAAAGGCAGTGGCACGGTATTGGGCCAGTGGTGGCTCCATGCCACAAAAGCAGCAACTCGGCGACAGCACCAGGCCGCGAAGACAGTCGGCGGCATGGGGTACGGGCCTGCTCGTGGGATAGGCTCCGCGAGCAAGATCGTATCAATTTATGCAGCTAAAACTTTTTAAACTGATAAATCTAACCAATTAGTTATTCCCCCTCCTCCCTCTCAAGCCAGCTAAAAAATCTACAGATAATTGTTTTATGCACAGGTAGAGTTAGACATCGGGCTGTGATAATTGCAGCACTTATTTGATATGAGATGCAGAGATTATATCATTTGGGGAGAACTGGTTAATTTTTTCTCAATCCATCACACAAGATTGAACATTCAACGATCTTTCAGATAAGTTTTGATGTAATGCAGTGTTATGTCTCTGGTCCAGGCAGATTGTGGGGAGCACCATCTCTGGAGCGGCATGGGATGATAGAACAAGGCTGGAGCAAGACTTGGGCAGTCTGGTGAGACTGGAGCAAGGCTTCTACAGTCTGGTCAGGATGGAACAAGGCCTGGGCAGTCTGGTATAGCTTGAACAAGACTTGGACAGTTTAGTAAGGCTAGAACCAAGACTTGGATTGGAAGGGAGTGCAGGTAAGGCTGGAGCTCAGGAACAGCGTGTAGGCAAGATCAGAATTCAGGAGCAGTGTACAGGCAAGACCATAACTCAGGAGCAGCATGTAGGCAAGACTGGAACTTGTGAGCAGCATGCAGGCAAGACTGGAACTCAGGCTGGAAAGGAAAGGTCTAAGCCAAGACAAGACAAGGACAACACAGAACATGGAACATAAAATCCAAGGAAAGCAATTCTGGAAGATCCTGAAGGGAAAGACAGGGAGAGGCCCAAAGAGGACACAGAGGTAGAGAAGGCCTGGATAGGCTAAGATGGACTGCAAAGCAAGGAAGAGAGCCAAATGGCCCTAAGGCTACAAGGCAAGGCTAGTACCTAAAGGACAAATGGCCACAAGTAATGGCAAGGCAAAGCTGAGGTCAGTAGGCCCAGAGGCCATGAGACAAGGCAAGACTGAGTTCAGAAGGCCCAGAAGCAACAAGATAAATCAAGGATAAGCCTGAGAAGGTCGCAGGGCAAGAGTGGCTAGGGCAAGGCACCAATAGAAACTTGATGCAGAAGCATCAAAGCAAGGGACAGACAGGGTTAAGTAGGAATGGAGCCTGTGTGTGTGTGGTAAAGACAGGAAGGAGGGGCATGGCCAGACTAGAGTGTATGCTCGTGGAGGTCCCCTGGTGGAGCAGAGGCTGTAACACAGGTTGAGGCATGATACCAGAGATGAGGTAGTAAGAACAGTTCAGAGTGGCACTTACTGGAGGCCTCTGCTGGTAGGGAGGTGTTCTTGACAGGGTATGGTGAGGCTGCACAGCAGCTGAAATTGTAAGAGTGCCCCCCCCCCCCCTTTAAGACCTCCTCCTCCTGGGTCCCATTTTTCATAGGGGTTTTAAAGCAGGGTGAGCGAGGTGAGACATGGCTAAGAGTTTGTTTACCAGAATGGATACCTCTTGTTAGGCAGAGAGGTTGTGGAAAGTCACCCTCTCCTAAGCAGACTGACAGTGAATGGACATCCCCTGCTGGGCAGATTGGCTGTGCACAGACACCCCCCTGCTGGAAGGACTGGCTGTGGCTGAGATAACTGCAGAAGAATGCCCTCTGCTGGGTGATTGGGCTGTGGAAAAGCATCTTCTGCTGGGCAGACAAACTGCAAAAGAACATCCTCTTCTGGGAGATCATGCTGTAGAAGAGTGCCTACTGCCTGGCAACTAGCTACAGGCAGGTGCCTCCTGCTAGGCAGACTGGCTGAAGGCAGATGCCCTCTGCTGGGCAGACAAACTGTGGAAGAGCACCCTCTTCTGGGTGATCAGGCTGTCTTATTCCAGTTCGGACTACTTCGAGGGCCAAATTAATGGCCCTAACTGTGATGTAGTTATCGTTAATCAATGCACAGTCTTTCTCCAAAAAATTACCTGTTTTACTGGATCATCTCAATGAATTCAAACCAGACATTTGTGGTATTACTGAGACTTGGCTCAAACCTACAGATTCTGTTTTAATTAATCAACTACCTCATTCTTTATATGATGGTTTTTTTTTTATTCCTAGATCTTCTAAGAAAAGGGGAGGAGGTTTAATACTATTAGCCCATAAGAGATTACAGTTATCTCAACAGAATATTAGTATTACTTCGCAATATGAGGTAGCATTTTTTAAGCCTAGATTACTCCAGATTTTCTTAGTTTATACCCCTCCAGGTCTTTTGGATCATAATTGTTCTCCCCTAGTTGAATTGCTGTCTACTACTTCAGATCCCAATATTCCTACCATTATATATGGAGATTTTAATTTACACATGGATATACGACCCCTGTCAATCACTTGTGAGATGGACCTATCTAGTCTGGAAGCTTTAGGCTTCACTCAAATTGTAAAATCAGCCACACATAAAGCTGGCCATTCCTTAGATCTGGTATTTATAAATGATGCATTTGATAATATAGTCTCCCCAAATAGTCTCCCAATTCCATGGTCAGATCATTATCTTATTACAGCTACTCTTTCATTCAACATTCCTTCTGTGGAAAGGGTTTCCCCTAAACTGGAAACTGAATTTAAAAAATATTGCAAAATAGATGATTTTATTGAAGCCTTGTCTGAGGCTCTTTCCAAATTAGACACGTCCATCACACTCATGGCTTTTAAATCTTGGGAATTAATCATGACTGACTTATCTAATAGTCTTTACCCCACTTTGAAAAAATGGATCACCCCTCATGCAACTCACAAAGCTCCATGGTTTTCTGCTCATTTAAAAACTCTCAAACAAGCTTTAAGACGCCTTGAGAGATCGTGGCATAAACATTGTAATTCAATAACCTTATCTCAATATAGATCAGTTATTCATAATTACAGATCTGCCATTAATTCAGCTAAACGGGACTTTTATGCGGAAAAAATTCATAAATTTCAATTCAATCCTAAGATTTTATTTTCTTATGTCTCTGACCTTACTAAGTCTAAAAATCCTCCTCAAGCCTCTGGTAATTCAAAAGACAGTACTAACAAGTTCATAAATGTTTTCTTAGATAAGATTCTCTCCATCATAAATAACTTAGCTTCCATACCTAAACAGGTTATTTTACTTCCTTCGAATCCATTTATCAGCTGGTCTACTTTTGACTCAGTATCAACTTTAGAAATTGTTAATTTTCTTAAGATGAATCCTGTCATTCATCTGCAAGACTCCATTTCTATAAAATCACTTCAATCTGTTTCTGATTTAGTAGCCCGACTGCTAGCTGATATCATTAATATTTCCTTAGAAGAAGGTTGTTTTCCTGATTCTCTTAAATGTGCGGTTGTAAAACCTCTATTAGAGAAGCCCAATCTAGATCCCGAGAAATTGGCAAATTACCAGCCAATATAGACTCTTCCTTTTCTAGCAAAACTGCTAGAAATGGTAGTTAACAAACAATTAATGGATTATTTGGATAATCATCAATTACTTTACCCATCCCAATTTGGGTTTCGAAAATCATACCATGCAGAAACGCTTTTAACATCTCTCTCAGACAAGATACTGAGAGGACTTGATCATGGAAATTCCTTCTTAATGATTCTATTGGACATTTTGGTGGCCTTCGATACCATCAATCATGAGTCTATTATTTCTAGACTCCAGGAAATAGGCCTTAATGGAACAACCCTTGCCTGGTTTAAGTCCTATTTTTCAAATAGAGCCTTTAGGGTAAAAATAGGTCCTTCTGAATCAGATCGGGTCAATCTAGCTTCAGGGGTACCACAGGGTTCATCACTGTCTCCTACAATATTCAGTATCTAAATGGCCCCAGTTTGCAGGTTACTGGCTGGATTAGGGCTAGTTCATTACTTATATGCAGATGACATACAGATTCTTCTGCTGATCAAAGATTCACTTCATAACACCTTGAGACTTTGGGAAATCTATCTCAATGCAATAAATCAACTATTCACTCAAATGGCACTCTCTCTAAACAATTCTAAAATTGAAATTATTTTGGTTTGTAACAAAGTTACAGACAAAATTTCTTATGATATTAGTCTAACTTGGCCAGCTTACAACATTAAGTAGGAAGTTAGGGATCTTGGTTGTACCATAGATAGTGAACTTAATCTCCAGGCTTTTGTAAAATCCACTGTCAAAGATTGTTTCTATAAATTGCAAATTTTGAAAAATTGAAACCTTTACTGCATAGCAATAACTTTCAGATAGTTCTTCAAGCTCTTTTACTGTCCAAATTAGATTATTGCAATGCTCTTTTGTTGGGTCTCCCTATCATCTATTAGGCCCTTGCAGCTCTTGCAAAATGCCGCAACATGTCTGTTAACCAACTCAAGGAAATTTGATCATATCACTCCCATATTGAAGGACCTTCATTGGTTGCCCATTCATTTTCTCATTCAGTATAAATGTTTGACATTAATCCATAAATCAATTTATGGGGTAAATATAGAATGGCTAAATGTTTCTCTTTACATTCACACTCCAGCACGTAATCTAAGATCTATGGGCAAGGCATTACTTACAATTCCATCTTCGAAGTCAGCACACTTAAACACCGTTAGGGAAAGGGCCCTGTCTTTGGCCGGGCCAAAACTTTGGAACGCTCTTCCACTTGACATTTGATTAGAGGCAAGCATTCAACCATTCAAGAAAAAGCTTAAAACTTGGTTGTTTGAAGAGGCCTATGCAAAGTCAGGCTAAATCCCATATTTTGGTCATTCTCCCATGGAATTATAGTATAGTTTAATTTAAATAATTTTAGGTTTTTACTAAAAATGTTAGGATAATAGTCATGAAATTTTATTAATTTTAAATATATTTTATTATTTTGTAAAGTATAGTACACAATTTATTTTATTATTTAACCTAGAAATTCCAATGGGCTGCTTTTTGTTTTTAATTTCAGAGTAAGTTTTTATTTGATTTTAATAGATCAATATATTTATGGGTCAAAGTAATAATGGTTTGTCCCCAATTGAATCCTAAAACCGACGTGAAGTGAATACAATATGTTTGGTATATAAAAATGTTTAAATAAATAAATAAAAATAGAAGAGTGCCCTTGCTGAAAAATCAGGCTGTGAAAGAGCACCCTTTACTGGGTAGACGAGGTCAGGTTTTGGATCGATGCCTTCAGCTGTTCTGGCTGTACCAGGGCAAGAGCTTATGCACAGAAATGAATTTGAAAAATTACCCCTTGAAATATCAGACAATAATACGAACAGGGCCATAAAATAAAATAATAAAAATGCTAAAATTCACTTCAGTTGGGATCTGCATGGTAGCAGAAAAGGACCTTCCTGGTATATACCAGCCCCAGTAAGAGTAAATATATTCAGGTTTGAGGGCTTCTGATGGCAAATAAAAGATATGTACTGTGGCACCCCCTAGCTGCAATTGATGGACATAGTGACTCTCTCCTTTTCTAGTGGCTCAAGTTTCTGATTGATCCCTAGGTGGGAGGATGGTACTGGAGTCGAGTTGCAACTGAAGGAACTCTGCACTTTGCCTTCTTCCCAACTGGGTAATGCTCCCAGGGTGTTGGAAGGAGAAGCAGGTAGTAAGAAAAGATTTTCTGTAGGAAATAATCTGTTTAAAATAGCACAATATTTATTGTATGACAATTGTTAAATAAAAAAAAATAATCAGTGGGCAATGATGTTAAAACCAGGTTCAACAGTTAATGGTTTAATATAAGTGCAATTCACTTTCAGTTTTATGTTATTACGATATTAGAAAAGCTATTACAATAACTTTACAAACTCACAAACTATAGTTACTATTAAATTAGCTTTTTTTCTAGGTCTTTATTATAAAGATGAAAGGTATATTAAAGACAGTGTTATGGCCACCGGCCGCGGCCTTCCGTGACTTGCAGCCGCCCTTACTGCCACTGTATCACTCCTCTGGGCCAGGGCAAGTGGGCCATGGTGGCCAGCCGCTTCCGGGGCGCCTCTTCGCAGCAGGTCCTGCCACCGCTCAGGTAGACCTCCAGCCAAGCTACTCTGATGTACTCGCAGCTCTCAGCGTGGGCCTCTTCCCCATTCAGCCTATCTAGGCCCGAGCGCGCAACTTCCTGCCTGATTTAAAGGGACCTCGACAGGAAATTGCCGCAGCCCCTCCTACTGACCCCACCTGTCCTTTTCCTACTTAAGGCAAGGTCTGGCTCACAGACCTTGCCTTGGCTTTAGATTTTTATGTCCTGAATCCAGTTTCTCAACGGAGGATTTCTTCTGCACTTGATTTGTTACTTGTGGTACCTCACCTTTGCTTGAACATCTTGACTACCCGAAGTGCCGCCTGTCCTGACCCACGTGGAATTCCATCCACGGGTAGTGCCACCTGCTCCGAACCTTGCCTGGAACTCCGCATCCGAGCCTGGTGGCCTGTCCCTGCTTCCGGCCACTACTACTACACCTCTGTCTTCTCGCCCATCCTTGGACCTGCTCCTGGATTTCATCCAATGCCATCTCCTCTTTGATCAGAAACCCCACGTAAGTCCAGCCAGCCTCGGTACCCAAGGGCTCAACCTGAGGGGAATGTGGGTTGGTAGTGGTGAAGATCCAGCAGGGTCTCTGCTTCATCCTGGCCTCGCCTACTGACAGTGGGGACCTGTAGGGGCTTCCCCCACAGGTGGCGCCAACTCCACCTCAGTCAAGGGGGTCCACCTCCCAGAATCATAACAGACAGTTATTCAGATAAATATCAGTATTTTCAAACTTGCTGTTTATCCTGTACTTTAACTCCAATATATTTTCTGGAACTGATGCTTTGTGTTGTTTCCTGTCTTTCAGGAACTTAGAGTTTTTTTTTCACTTAGGTAAGTATAATTCCCTTTATTTACCTTTGTTTCTCTATTTCTCATATACTTTTTATTAACTTTCATGCATTGTATTCATGTCTTTATGGTAAATGTCACTAGACCTAAGTTCTTGTGTGAGGGCAGACTTAGCTGTATGATGCTGGGAGCATTGTCTCTGATCCTCAAATGGGATGCTGGCAGGCTTTAGAAGTGCTGCTTGTGAGCGATACACTCCTGACTTTGGTCGTTTGATCCCTATTTCCTTGGTTCTTTCCAGGAACTGCAGGAACAACCTACTGATCTGACTTGAAGAAATCATTAACAAAAAACTACCTCCCTCTTACCACATATCTTCCAGAAATCTATCATATTACCCTAGCATGAGGGCAGCTGGCACCTACCATGTACTGATATTCTATCTGCAATTAGTTGTCTTTTCTCTTCTTTTGGGAACAGAAAATATTCTTTTTACAGTTACTCCTTCAGTCATAAAAAAATGTCCTACTCCTTCTTTGAACAGAAAGACATTTGAATGAATTTGGAAATCTCCTTTAGAATTGTGGCTCTCTGCCAGGCTTGGTCACAATATCAGTGGGTTTGTCCAGCATAATGTCTTTTGTTGTTCATCAATTTAGTAATACTGTCTCAAAATAATGTATCTCTGGTTTTCTTTAATGGACTTTCATTACAGATTTAAAGAAGGAAACCTGGGGTATAGTCACTTTTCCAATTTATTCAATTTAGCCTGACAAGGAGTTTCACACAGTGTTGTAAAAGGCTTCAGAGCTATGACTCACTTTTGAGACTTAATTATTCACTTCAGCTTGAAATCTTTGTCATAAAAGTCTTCTGATCATACTTTAAATTATAAATCACACCTGACTAGAACAGATAAATTCCACCTCCCTGTTCAGTTAATTAACTTTAACTTTGTCTTCATTACTTCCTTACTTTGGATCTGGATTTATCTTATTTTCACAGTCTCATCCACACTTTTACTTGCTCACTCATTATCAAAGATATATTCTTCTATCTGTTCCACTATTCCTGTCTCAAACAACCAGGGTTTTCTACTCTTAACCTGATTTTAAGGGCAGAGCACCAGATGCAAGCTCCTACCTCATCTCATATGTCTTTTTTTCCCCACACAGAGAATCACTACCTTTGTGATGTCACGCAAAACAACTAGTTCCTCACATGGTTGAAACATACAAACACCTCTTGCTTGACTCCTTTATAATCCCTTTAAGATGGTAGAAATCTGAGAAGTAATATTATTATAAGAACATAAGAACATAAGAAATTGCCATGCTGGGTCAGACCAAGGGTCCATCAAGCCCAGCAACCTGTTTCCAACAGAGGCCAAACCAGGCCACAAGAACCTGGCAATTACCCAAACACTAAGAAGATCCCATGCTACTGATGCAATTAATAGCAGTGGCTATTCCCTAAGTAAACTTGATTAATAGCCATTAATGGACTTTTCCTCCAAGAACTTATCCAAACCTTTTATGAACCCAGCTACACTAACTGCACTAACCACATCCCCTGGCAACAAATTCCAGAGCTTAATTGTGCATTGAGTGAAAAATAATTTTCTCCAATTAGTCTTAAATGTGCAATTTGCTAACTTCATGGAATGCCCCCTAGTCCTTCTATTTTTTGAAAGTGTAAATAACCAATTCACATCTACTCGTTCAAGACCTCTCATGATCTTAAAGACCTCTATCATATCCCCCCTCAGCTGTCTCTTCTCCAAGCTGAACAGCCCTATCCTCTTCAGCCTTTCCTCATAGGGGAGCTGTTCCATCCCTTTTATCATTTTGGTTGCCCTTCTTTGCACCTTCTCCATCACAACTATATCTTTTTTGAGATGCGGAGACCAGAATTGTACACAGTATTCCAGGTGCGGTCTCACCATTGATTGATTGATTGATTGATTGATTTATTTAGCAGCTTTTCTATACCGACATTAAAGTACACATCATATCGGTTCACATAAAACAAAAGGTGGAAAATACAATTAACAAGGGTAAGGGGGAGGATAACTGATAGAGGTCCGAAACAGCGGAGCCTGAACAAAGTAAAAGAGAGAAGAGGATAGGAATAACAAAATTAACAAATTATAATTAAATTTACAAGGGGCTGAAAAGGATTACACTTCTGTATGGAGTAATTAAATAATACACACCATAGAGCGATATAGAGGCATTATGACATTTTCATTTTATTAACCATTCCCTTCCTTTTGAATTAGACTTTTCTTAAGCTTTCAGTGATCATAGTTGCATCACAGCCCCTAGCATCCTTCCACCAGCCTGCTTACTGATAAAATTAAGCACCAGGCTTCTTAGCATGAAAGGCTTTTTATGTACATGCAAATTAGTGTGTCACAAGGGACCAACTGACACATGGAAGTCTTGTGTTGTCAGGTGCTTGTTTCAATTTGCTTTTCCATTCATACTCTTGTATTGACTGAGATCACTTCCTGAGTAACCACCATCTAACTTTAAGGTCTGAAATTGTAATAAAATCTTGTTATGAAATAATTATATAAGGGGATTCCTCAATGCTTCCTCTCATCTAACCTGACATTTATTGAAATACTTTTATTCTGGCTTTCCCAGAACAATTTCTGTTGCTAGCAACCTGTGCTGATGTCACTTTCTATCTCTTTCCACTGTGAGAACTGGACTGATTCAAAATGTGAACAGGTTAAAAAAACAATATTAAATAAAAGTTACCTGGATTGCTGTAGGAGCAGGGCTAGGCAGAAACAGTATGTTATTATTTTCTTTTGGTACTGTCTCTCCCCCAGTGTATCAACTCTTTAAGGCAGGAGAGAAGGGCTGCTGCTGCCCATGAATATTAGAGATCAAATGGAGCTGCTGGTTTAGTTTCACTTTAGCAGCCCAGCAAATATTATGTCATAGTTTGGACTCTTAAAGGGGCCAAGCTATATCAGTAGTGCAGGGGCAGGCACAAAAGTAAAATAAATCAAAGTAAAATAAAACTAAGACAGAATAAAATAAAGGTAAATGGTGAAAGCAGAGAACATTTACCAAGTTCCTGCAGCAGTGACAAGCTACCACAGCTCCCTTCCCTGGCAGTGATAGAGGCACATCAGAGCACAGAGCACAGCAGGGATAACCAGCAGGGACTCTGCTTCTTGGCTGTATGAGAGAGGATCCTGGAGAGAAAAATGAATCCCTGTAAGCAAGCCCATGTAGCCCCTATGAAAAATAGTCTAAATGTAAATGCTTGGACCACATTGAGTATTGTGGTGATGATTGCTAGCCCCCATCACTTTCGGAAGGCTAGTTTGGTGTGTTTATGTGTCCAGGGAAAGCCCTTGTGCTGGACTACAGTCTAAGCAGGAATCCAGTCCAAATGTTCCTGCAGGCATCCTGTATGTGTATTGTATAGCTCAAAATCACAGGGGCTAGCCTCATGGCTTTTGTCAGTAATTTGCCTAGTGTAGGAGCAGTAAAATGGTGACTAGTCCCTGGAACCTTGTTTTGATACAGTGCAGCTATTTTTATAATATATGGAAAATTAAATAGCAGTGGATGACACCTCTGCCCTGTCACCAGTAAGGCTGAGAGTGGCAGTTCCAGGGAAAGTAAAGTGGCACTATATTATATTTACATCAGTGGAGCAAGAATTTGCTCTGGGAAAATATATTTTCTATATGGGGAACTGATCAGAAGGCAGGAGGCTTTAGCAGAAGGCAGAACTGCGGGTATCAGTTCTGTCAAGCCTCAAAAGGATTTGTGGTAGAGCTAGTCTACACCCAAGGGGAACAGCCAGAAACCAGTAATGCTCCTGTTACTGAATTACTTTGTCCCTGGGAGATTTGAAAAAAAAGAAAGAAAGAAAACAAATAAAAATACAATTTGATTCCAAATCTCAGAAAAATTCCTGTGCCCTGAAGGTAAAGAAAAGCAATTGAACAGGAATGTGGTAATTTGTTTTTTGCCTGTTGTAATTAGAGGGGAGTAGGATTTTGTTTTGTGTGCAAAGTAACTGCTATTCCCGTGAAACTAAAGACATGAATTTAATGATGAACATTAATTTTCTTTAGCTAGATAAAACAGTTTTACCAAGCTACCAGATACCCGCAGTAGAAATACTTTTAGATTGTGGAAGCTAACTCCAAGCCAGTGAGGTAGTCTTTGTTTTTGAGTTGGTATAGTTAGGTAAAAGGTACCCCTCTAGAGGAGACACACATGGAGAAAGACTAGACACCAGTGACCTTAGGACCGATCATTTGGAGATGGTTGCTGTGCCAGAGACCATCACATCAGATATTGCATCATAAAGAACTAAGCTTGGATCCCAGATAAGTGTGTGCAATACCTGCAAAAGAAAATCATACCTTAGGTCTGGCCAGACTAACAAACTAGCAGTATCTAATTGAGCTCAACAGGAAAGTAACACAAAGGGAAGACAACACTGAAAGTGGACAGTAAACACAAAAGGAAGAAAAGGATACATACCATAAAAGGGACTCAGTTTTTAGAAGAGCTTGGAAAAGAGAAAAAGTATCCTCAAAGACTTAGTTTCTTATGATTCAGTCCTAAAGGTTAAACAGAGTAAAGTGCAGATCAGCACACAAAAAAAATAAAATTAATACTTATCTGACTTGAATCTAGCAGAAGGTTCCTGCAACAAGAGAATAGAATTTATAATATTGTTGTTACACTGCTACCATCAATTGATAATGTGGAAAGTATTTACAATTCTGATTGTTGTCTAAATTGTCTACAGTTAACAAAAAAGTGTTTTGTTTTGTTTTTAAGTATTTTTCCAAATGTATATGCTAAAGAACTTGAATACTTGTATTGTTTACTACAATAATACTTCTAATCCTTTTCTTTTGGTAAAAATACACTTGTTAAACTGGTTTATCATTAATTGTTTATTTCCAAAGTATTCCACATAGCATCCTCTCTCTCTGGATGGTTATCCTTGGGAGACTTTGCTGGATGGATTCTGGACCCCAATCCTGTGAAGGACAAGTAAGGAAGAGGGCATCAAATAGCCCACTCTGAGAGGTTCCATTCAGAGGCCTTGCAACACAGCAACTTTTAGTGCCCCACCAGCCTCAGTCACAACAACAGGAGAAGGTCTCTGCCACAGGGAGACACTGTTCAGAAAAAGAAAATAGCAGCTGCACTGTCAGTCTCCCCTCCTCCTGGCTTCTACTTTCTTACAATGGGCTTCAGCCTTTGTCATGCTGTATTTTACCCCAGTAAGTAATCAACAGAACAGGAAAGATACAAATGACAAAGATACCACCAGAGGCTGTCTCCCCTCTGAGCTTTCCACTGCAACGCTTCTCTTAAAAAAAAAAAAAAAGGGACTTCCCACTAACAGCAACAAAATCTACCAAATTGTTCTCCAGGCAATCTACAACAGGCAAAACAATTTTCATTTATTTTAAATACATCTAGGAATAAATATTCCATTGTGGGCCGTCTGACAGCAGAGGAAAGAGCATTACTGGAATTTCAATAGTGACTCCATCTCCTGTACACCCTGAATATCTTTTTGGGAGCCATGCTAGAAATATTTTTCACCACTCTGCCTCCCAAACATCTTCCTTTAAGGCAATACCTTATCAGGAAAAGCTACATACTATGATATTCACCATGAAGAGCCAAAAGAGGGTGATTCAAGCCCTATATGAATATATATGGAAATAATGTTTGCTATTCATTTGTAGAAGCTCAGTTTGCTAGAGGAAGAATATATATATTTTTTTTCTTTGAATCCATTCCTAATTACTGTAGGCTTCTCTGACAGGGTATATACTTATTTAAAAGGAAGTTCAATGTAGTTCTAGATTTGCTCCATTTAGAGATGTGAATGGTAACTCAGCTACAAAAATAAATAATTTTACTTCACCTAGTTCTGCTTTATTCTACTTCTTGACTAAAGTTCAGAGAATCTATGGGAAAAAGGATATCATCTTGCATACGAAGATATCTCATGACTCAGCTCAATATTCTTATCACTTGACCTATACTACCTCCCCATAATGGATAATAGTTTTCTATATCTGCTCTTGAATAACATCATTAGTACCCTATCATTTCTGATTCCCAATCAGTCACATACTTACAGGGGTATATTTTAAAGTGAACATTGAATGAAGGCTGAGTACATTTTCTCTGAAATAGCTTCATTGAGTATATCAACTTCTATCACTAATTGGAAAGTGTGCACTCAAAGTAGAAAGAAAAACAAACTTTATAGACACATGCCAATGAAATCCAAAATGGACTACACTCAGCTTTTTCTTCACAATTTGTAATGCTGCTGTGTGTGAGTTCTGCAGAGCTCATTCCTCTTCAGTGTTCAGATAAAATCCTGCCCAAGATAGTGGCCAGATCTTTAAAGAGAGCTTTGTTGCCAGAAAGGCCTAAGTAATCCATCCAATGTTTTTGAGAAAGATCCTAAGGCTAGGGGTCAGGCAGGAGATATCTGATGGTTAGATGCCTTTCTGTAAGTCAGTCTAAACAGTTCCTCCCTGTAGCAGAGACCTTTTCCCACTGTCATGGCCGAGGATGGAGGGATACTAGGTGTTTCTGTGTTGCAAGGTCTCTAGTTGGAACTTCACAGGGTATAATGTTTGATGTTCTTTCCCAACTGGATCTCCTGTGCAGAAAAGGGTTCCAGAATCCATCCAGCAAAGTGTCCCAGAGGTAGGGAGGAGAAGCAGAAATACATTTAGGATAAACATCTTAAGAATATCTGAAATTAATAACTCCTAAAGGAAAATATTTAACAAATTTATTTATCTAAAAGAAATAGGAGTTAACTTGCAGTAAACAATATAACAAGTATTCAATTCTTTCAACCTGTAGTTTTGGAACAATACTTCAAAAAACGTTTTCCTTTTATATATATATACATTAAACAACAATTTGAATTTTCAAATGCTTTGAAACTTTTCTTTCTGTTGACAAGTTCCACAGGGTTTGAGAAGTTTGTATCCAGTTATAAAGTACAATTTACACATCTTAAAGAGACCAACATCAGGCTGAGATAAGTATACATTTTGGGGCGGATTTTAAGAGCCCTGCTCGCGTAAATCCGCCCGGATTTACGCGAGCAGGGCCCTGCGCGCCGGTGCGCCTATTTTACATAGGCCTACCGGCGCGCGCAGAGCCCTGGGACTCGCGTAAGTCCCGGGGTTCTCCGAGAGGGGCGTGTCGGGGGCGTGTCGGGGGCGGTCCCGGCCGTCGCGGCGTTTTCGGGGCGTGTCAGCAGCGTTTTGGGGGCGGGTACAGGGGTGTGGCTACGGCCCGGGGTGGTCCAGGGGCGTGGCCGCGCCCTCCGTACCCACCCCCAGGTTGCGGCCCGGCGCGCAGGAGGCCCGCTGGCGCGCGGGGATTTACGCCTCCCTCCGGGAGGCGTAAATCCCCGGAGAAAGGTAAGGGGGGGTGTAGACATGGCCGGGCGGGTGGGTTAGGTAGAGGAAGGGAGGGGAAGGTGAGGGGAGGGCGTTAGAGGATTCCCTCCAAGGCCGCTTCGATTTCGGAGCGGCCTTGGAGGGAACGGGGGTAGGCTGCGCGGCTCGGCGCGCGCCGGCTATACAAAATCGATAGCCTTGCGCGCGCCGATCCAGGTTTTTAGCAGATACGCGCGGCTCCGCGCGTATCTACTAAAATCCAGCATACTTTTGTTTGCGCCTGGAGCGCAAACAAAAGTACGCGCACGCGTAGTTTTTAAAAATCTGCCCCTTTATGTGCAAATTGATAAAAATGCTTTAAAAAGATAAAAATGTTTAAAAACATTGGAAATTTTATAGAGGACCAATGATTATATTCCACTGGGTATCAGCAATGAACACTTCACTGTAAAAGCTATCTGAGATGCTTCTAGTCCTCTAGCTGATGAGTCCCATTCTTTTCATATTGAAGTGGCATAAAATATATGGTGATGAAATTTCTATTTTCTTTGAAAGAAATAACAGTAACATAAGGTGGCTATAACAACAGCTAATCATCAGAGAAAAGGAAGTCATAAAATAACATTGGCCTAGATTCATCATTCCGCTATAAATATAGCAGAACGATGAGCCGTGGCCAGAAAAGGGGTGGGGGGTGGGCGATAGTGTGCATCCAGCCACATTGCGGCAGTGTATTTTCACCCCCAGTGCACACTATCACCCATGTACTGCCAAAAGGAAAGGTGGTGTTATTTCCAGGGCTAATGCTGGCAATAATGACTACAAACATTATCACCCACAGCGGTACCAGAATCAAAATTGTCCTAAGCCCACCCAAACCCCGCCCTAACCCCTCCACTTTCCCTTATTTAAATCCTAATGTGGCGAAGCAGTGCTTATCATGTGCATTAGGATGGTATCGCATGCGAAACCGCCATAACGTGCATAATAATAGCCTATCGCAGCTTGATGAATGAACCTGATTGTTAAGAAACAAAAGCTTGTGTAAATAAACGTGCTTTAATCCCTGTGAAAATTTGAGGTAATTCTTCTCGTCGAAAGTTTAACAGAAGGGCATTCCATCACAAAGGGGCCAAGTAGGTTAAAGAAGAGTAGTGAGTTGTTTCAAGCCTTTTTCTGATAGGCAATGGTATATTGAGTAAATCTAACTGGGATGCATGAAGACATAGGCACTTATGTATTAAAGAAGCACAAGGAAATACAACAGTCTACTCTTCCTAATTAAGGTTAGGGAGTCTTTTGGGAGTTCTCAGTGAGGGAAGGTTGTGGGAGGGTGAATTTCTAAAATATGAGACTATAATGATAAATTTGAGGAGGCAGGTGCAATCAGCCACAATATTTTTAAAGACATCAAGGGCGGGCAAGAGTTCTCTCATGCTCAGCCACAATTTTTTTTAAAGAAAATGCTCAATTGTTGATTTTTTTTTTATGACATGGGTTGAGGACAGCATGGAGGTGGGGCTCTGATGTTTAGCAGTATTTTTTTTTTAAATAATATTCAGTAATTTGGTAATAAGTTAAAGCTACCCAGATAATTTTATCTGGGTAATTTTAGCCAAGTATATTCAGTGGGAGACTTGTCCTGCTGAATAATCAGTTGAAGTTATCCAATTAACTTTACCTAAATAACGTTGCTGTTCACCAACTTACTGAATATTGTGTAACTCTCATGTTAGTAGTTCCGGATGAAAGGTTCCAGAGGCATATATCTCAACTACAGTTTCTAAAAGTACACTTCCCTGAATATTATAATATAATAATGTCCAGGATTTACGGAATGGGGCAAGGTAGATCTTCTAGGCCCTTTGAATTGCAGGTACTAGATCCCCAGTAAAGTATATTGTAGATAGCATTGACAAATTCACAGCATTGATAATAATTCAGATGCATATTACAACAATAAACACACTGGAAGCAGTGATGGTTTCCAAAATAAGATTTTTTCTGAAAATGTATGCAATAAATGGCATGTTTCTCTACAGCTTGGTTTGTTCCTTTGTAATAATGTTACACCAATTCCTATTGATAAATTTATTTTCTTTGGTCTGTCTAGATGTTACAGCCCAATTTATCAGTAAATCCACATAAATGTTATTTCAAATACACAGTCGCTTATTTACTACCTCATCCAGTAGTTTTCAAACATCTCTTCTTTTATTGCCTCCTAGTACTTCATTGGTACTTGTTGCACACCTGTACACCAATATTCTCCAATAGATGTGATTCCTTGCAGGATTTTTCTGACTCCTCCTTCCTTCTTCTTTGGATAATAGTAAGTCATCCCTCCTTATGGATACAAATGATCCCACGTTCCTTCTAGGGGGAGAAAATATCTTCTTTGGATGTTTGAGCAAAAGTAGAAAAACAAGTCCCTAGTTAATGAGGAACTCATCAAAGGTGAAGAAAGACCATCAAAATTATGTAATCTATAGAAGTCCAACACAAAAAAGAGAATAGGGAAGTGGAAGAAAAGCTCCCATATCCATTAAAGTAAGAGTATCCATGGAGGCCTTATCCAAACAAACTTAAATTCTGGGGACCGCCATGACATGCTGCCCCTGAAAAGCACAACATTGGAAAATGTTGGTCAAAGCTAATATGTCAGAAGAACTCACCATCTTCCACAAAATCTAAATAAATAAATAAATAAATGAGGGGAGCTAATAACCCACACTATTATCATGTCTTCTCCTAACTCTGAACTGTTAGAGAACCAAGGGGGTCTCAACAATTGTAAAAAGTTTTATTCCCATTTCAAATCTATTTCCAATATAAATTTCCCTCCCAGTTAACAGGTCAAATGCCTTCTCAGTATCTAAACTGTTCAGAAAATCTCCCTTTGTCATCCTATCTGACTTGTTTATTACTGTTTTTTCTTTAACATATTTGTAAGTGAATGTTTTCCCTTTACAAAGCCTATTTGATCACTATATATTACTGATAATATCTTGATAGCTTGGAATAAGAATATAATGTTGGTTTGTAGAATTCAGGTATGTTTTCATCTTTCCCTGGTTTAAGAATTATCTCAATCATAGCTAGATTCTGTCCTTTATTTCCTTGTAATTTTTATGGTTGTAAAAATCCAATGAATGAAATTTTTGAAAGGAAAGAATTGTCATTTTTCATTTCCCATAAGAATACATTGAAGTCTATCATATTTTACAAATCACTTAAACCACAGGATTCTCTTGAACAAAATAAATACTTCACGTTAATCCATAATGTGTCACCTCCTCAGAACATATATTAACTCTAAACAGACTGTTTTTTCATAATTCTTCTATAACATCTATCTAGGCAACATAAAACACAGGCTCTTGGGAACACTACACTTTACTGTGGCACTTTACCCTATGTTTGAAAAGGCAGAGAGTTAAGCAAATCCCCCCACTGAAGACCAAATCTGCAAGACCTGCTATGTAAAGAACCCATGTGTCTGTGTTTATGCTAAATACCAAACACCATCTACAAGTATTTGCATCTTCCTGATCCTGAGCAATTGTTATGTCTTCTGATTTTCTAAAAGAAGACAGAAGAAGATATGCAACTAATAGGTATTTTCCACCATTTTGGCTATGTTAAGCAACAATAGGACAGATTAAATGTTATCATATATTTAAAGTTGGGGTATGTTTTAGTGGTCATTATGTAAATTTTAGTTATTGAATATACATTGTCTACATAGGTTTGGGATTCATTAAGGGAGGTGATGGTTAGAGGAACTGAGGTTGGGTGGAGTTTACATGTGATTTTATTACACCATACTTTGATGTTTGTCTGGATATAGAGCACATACATTTTAGTAAATAAATAAATACAACTTAGAATGGTAGTTGATTCAATTCCCTGAATTACCTTAGATACTTTATTCAGGCATCAGTAACAAAAGGTGACATTTGTCACGGTGGGCACCAATGCAGGATCTAGTTTACCAGATGGATGAGAAATAGCTTATCAAAAACACATTCACAGAGAATTCTGGCATGCTGCACTCTCTGGGGCTGTTCGTATCAGAAAAGAGGTTCCAAACAAATGTCAAGCTTGTGCAGAGCATCTTCCAAGATCGAGTGTCAAATAAAAAAGTTCATTTTCAACCAAAATGAAGTTAGTTTTCTTTTGAATTGCAATTGTAAATGTCAGAGGATAAAATGTTATACACAAGAATAATTTTGTCTGAGTAACTTTATATAGTGAATACATTTTTCTTTTAGTGGATATGGCATTTGTTGCCTTTCTTTATGTCAAGAATTCTCATAATATTCACCCTTTCTAACAATTTATCCTAAATAATGTGCGGTTGACATGTTAGTCCACTGGGATACAAAAATATAAGGTCAACAATGAAGTTGTAGGTGATACCTTTTTACAGAACTAACAACATATTTCTGACTAGCTTTCAAAAGCCATTCTCTTTTCATTAGGTCAGTACAGAAGTTCTAGCGATTATGTTGCTGGAATATACATGTAATTTACAGGTTGCATTACAATGGTGATGTGGTGGTGTTTGTTTTCAAAACTATAAATAGTTGCAAAGAAAAAGAGGGAAGGAGAGGTGATGTGTTTGCAGAAAAGAGAGAAAGCTGAGAAAGATAGCAGAATTTACAGCTATAGGAGGAAAATGTCCAGCAATGAGTGAAGAAACTGATGCCCCTTTTAAATCTCTATGAGTTTGTTTCAAAATGTTTGATCGTTTTAATTTCAGATGGTTTACATTCTTTACAATGGGATATGCAGATTACAGAATCCTATCAATGGAATAGCCCAGATGGAAAGACAGAATTACATTCTCCTGTTGAAAGGCAGGAAAGAGGGGAGGAAAATATCTGTTTATTCCTGATTACCACTCTGCTCAAGCTGCCTATCTCTGCAGGTTGCAGTAGGTAGACCTGTGAGGGACAGAAAGCTATCTCTCAGAGTGTAAAGTGTAGTGCACATTTATCTGAAGGTTGTTTGGCAGACAGTAAAGATAGGATAGTGTGAAGCAGATACCTGCTTCCAGGTAATTGTAAATAATTTGAAAATACCTTTAAAGGGCAATTTAAGATAAAAACTGTAAAGATATCAGTGTATCAAAATTTGTACAAATCAGAGCAGGTCAATGCTGCCTGTCATTTTCCTGGATAGTTTTGAAAGTTTCCTTTTAGCATTTTAATGATAAAGTCCTGATGCAGTCTGGTATAGAAATGTGATCTTTCACAGGGGTGCCACCTTGCTTTTCATTGTGATGGGTTATCTTAGGTCTGAAGGTGTATTCTTATTTTCAGTGTGTGATTGATTAAACTGTAGCAGCAGCTCTCTTCATGTTTTTTCTTTAGCTTTGAGGAGTTATTTGATATTATGTTAAGGGGAGAATGTTGACAGTCATAAACAAATCTCTATTTATTTATATTTTTATTGATTTTCAATATTAGACAGGTAAAACATTGTTATTACACCATAACTACTGTTCTACAATTGAAGTCATAGTTATAAGTAACATATTATCAATCTAATTATGACATAACCAAATGAAATTTTATTACCCAAATCTCTATTTAATCCTGTGCTTGGGAAGAGTTTATATGTTTCCCATTAAAATGTATTCACTCTGTTTTGTTTTTATAAACATTCTTTATGCTTCTGTCACCTTCAGAAATTCTATTGTGTGCTATTTATAAACATACACCAGTGACAGGTTAGATTAGGGGATGATAACTTGTCACTGATGGCTCCTTCAAAAAACTGATTACAATGACCCCCACCAATGTGCAGACACCCCCCTCCCCCCCAATTAGTAGACTGAATGAAGGGGCCACACATTTCCAGGATGTTATCAATACCCTGGACCTCTGATTCTTTATGCCATAACATACTTGTAGCTCCAGGATGCTGGGGGGTTCACTGATGGAGAAGAGGTATAGATCTATGAGGTACTTAGTAAAGTGGTGAGTATGCTCAAAGCAGAGCTTCAGATTCACCCACATCTCACTAGCTGTCCAGTGAATACTCACTGTAGCAGAGTTGAATAGGCTGAAAAGGCACCAAACAATGCACCAGGGAGCCAGTAGTAGTGTTTGTAAAAAAAACCAAAAAAAACCCCCAAGAGGTCAATACTCAGAAGCCATTTAGATGGATAACACACAATTTCCTTGTGGTTGGATAGATGGGATGGTGGGAGGAAGGGGAGGCAGGATGAGCTCCTTTTGAAGGTAAGATTAGAACAGGGGCCTGGTTTCCAATACAAGGCAAATCACTACTATTTTAAAAGATTTTTGGGGGGTTAGGATACTTCATATCACATGTATTATGCTTTGGATGGGGAAGGAGGGATGGGGTGGAGCAGCTTATTTTGTCCTTTATTTAGTAAAGGCTGGATAACTGAAAAACTTACCCAGCTATATTCAAACATAGCCAGTTTGGGTGCTTTGTTATCCGGCTATATGCAGTACGATAACTTTAGGCTGGTATATTCAATGGGACATTTTTCACACTGAATATACCAGCCTAACGTTATCTGACTGCATATAGCCGGATGTCAAAAAACCCAAACTGGCTATGTTTGAATATAGCTGGGTAAATTTTTCAGTTATCCAGCCTTGTGTGGCCAGATAACATGCTACTTAACTGGATATCTTGAAAAGATATCCTGCTAAGTAGCACTGTCATCTACTAAAGGACAAAATAAGCTGCTGCAACCTCTCCCTCCTTCCCCATCCATAGCATAATACAAGTGATACAAAGTATCCTACACCCCCCCCCCCCCCGAAAATCTTTTAAAATAGTAGCAAATGGGGTAGACGACTGTATATTTTAGTTGACATTATGTAAATTTTAGCTATTGAATATAAATTGTCTACATAGGTTTGGGATTCAATAAGGGAGGATGGGAAAGGATAACTTGTTCATTAACCAGCCTACTGAATATGGACCTCCAGGAATTTAAAGCGGCTTGAAAAATAAAATCTAAGGCAAAGATCATAAACAAAACAAAAAGATGACCACTCCCAAATCAACAGTGTCTTTGTCCATGATGTTCTTTATCCCAGATTTTCTTAGCTGGTCTAAATCAGTGTCCAGTATTCTCTCCCCCTAGAAGGAAAATGTCTCCTCTTCCAACATCAGCAGAAAATACAGATTAGACAAAATTCTATTCTTCATAGGGATGTGAATCGTTTTTTGATGATTTAAAATATCGTCCGATATTTTTTAAATCGTCAATAATCGTTAAAGAGTGCGATACAATAGAAATTCCCCCAATTTATTGTGAAAAAATTGTTAATCGGGTTAATGTCCACTAACAGGATTTATTTGGGGGGAGGGCGCAAAAACCGGCACACCAAAACAACCCCTAAACCCATCCAGTGCTCCTACCATGTGACAGGGGCCGGCCAATGGCACGGATACCCTGTCACATGGTAAGGGCAAAGGGCCATCGGCGCCATTTTTATTAGCGCAGCTGACGGCCCGAGACCGGGAGATCACTCCCGGGACTTCCGCTAGATCACCAGGTATTTGTAAAATGTTTTGGGGGGTTCGGGAGGGTGGGGGAAGCTAAGGGGTCAGTTTTAAAGGGTCGGGGTGGGATTTTTGTTTATCGGCTCGGGCGCAGCCAATAAACAAAAATGCAATCGGGCCTCACTAAAAAAAAATTAACAATGTGAATCGGAATCGGAACCGATTATGATTCCGATTCACATCTCTACTTCTTCAACAAATTTGATACAAAACTTCTCTCACTAGTCTCTGCCCCACTGCTAACTGGTTGCAGGTTGAAACCACTGTATAATCCAGCCCTTCCAGAATGAAGAGATATCCCTCTGGTAGGGAACTGGTCAAAATTGCAGAACTTCCAAAACTTCTCCAAACATCTCTTCTTCCACTGATGAGCTGTGAGGTCTACCAAAAACACCATCTCCAAAATGTCCTTTCCTCCAATACTCCAACTCAGGGGATCCAGAGGGTATCTCTCCTGAAACCATCCCAGAAAATGGAAGGTCAAAAGATGAGATGGTATCCCCCAAAATGCAAAACCCTCCTGAAGACTGAAAAAGTTTAATAATGGTATGAAGCTACCGTTACACAGGTTCGTGAAAGTAATACAAATCCATTGCTGTCAGGAATTGTTTATTTCTATTTAGGATGAAGAAGTATGGTTTCTGTGTTAGTTTGCTTGAATGTAAAAAAGTAAAAGCCTGATATTTGAGAGACCTAAGTAAGGTATCTGGACTTTGAATTAAAAAATTAACAGTCGCTGAGTGCCTAAATTTAGGTGCTTTAAATCACAAGGCATCTAACTAGTGGTTAGGGCCAGGCAGAGGAATGAAGTTAAGTATTCAGTGCTGATTTACAGCATTGGATGCCTAACTAAGGGGTCATTTATCAAAATGCGTTAGGGCATTAAGGCATTATTGTGGGTGTTAGGGCCTTAATGCCCATGATAATGCCCTAATGCATGTGATAAATACTGCATCATGAAATGTGTATACAAATTTCAAGTTGGAGGAATAATTGAAATGAGGTCTGGTTGATGTTGCATATGATAACATAAAAGTAAAGGAAAAAAAGGAAACGTTTAACCAGAAAAAAGAAAGAGTATTACCGCTTCTTGTCTCAAAAATCACAACTGTGTTTAATTTTATGAAAAATATTTTATAAATTATATATAAGGGCTGAAGCCACATCAGCAAGCCAGGCAAAGTCCCTCATACACCACAAGGTCTTCTGGTCTAATCAATCATCTGCAGTTTCATGACATTGTGAATTATTCAAAACTTTTAACAACGACACTTTGCACCAGTGTGATTTCTAAAGTTGAAAATTATTCAAAAAAGGAAGAAAATATTAGCAATGAAATTTTTCAAAAATATTAAATGGAATTCCACTCCACAATGCTGGCTATTACTCATACTAGGCCCAACAACGGCCGATGTTTCACATATATAAATGCTTCTTCAGGAGCCATAGTAAATGTAGCAGAGTTAAATGTCCTGTTAAGTTCTGACTGACTTCCAAACATAAACTGGCTTCTAGGAACATAGGGCCTCATTTTCTAAACGGATCGCATGCGATAAGGAACGTTTTGCACATGAAATGTTCCTTATCGCGTGCAATACCAAAATGGGGGCAGAGTCTACCCCGGAAGAGGAGGAGTCGGGGCATCACCGGGGCTAACTCCGCGAAGATGCCGCGTACGATGAAAAGGTAAGGCCCTTTTCACATCTGAGTTTGCGCCCTATAGCTACACCTCCTATGATGGCGCTATTGGGTACGAAACTGGCAGCGGTCGCGTGGTCGCACCGTCGCGGTGCGATCGCTGCCGTCTAGCGCAGGCCCGTCCTCTGTTTCGGCTCCCCACCCCTCATTCCCTAAAGTATCGTAGGCCTGCAATACTTTAGAAAATGAGGCCCATAGTTTGTCTTGGACTGCCGTCTCTTCAGACTTTGCCTTCGGAACAGAGGTGATAACTATCATGGGATTTAACACCAGAAATATCTATAACTTTTTCCTGAGCTTTATGCCTGAAATATCTGTACGTTATTGCCAAAATGAGATTTATCGCAAATCCCATTTCAGGAAGGGAGAGAGAGAGAGAGCCTCTGTGGAGGCACACTGATTTTGAACTTTTAATACCACTGTAAGAGGAGGCATTATGAACTCAGGGTGAGGTTTGTGGGGGAGTTGGGTTTTAGGGGGCAGTTTAACAATCCATATGTATGAACAGCACATTTACTATTTTTCAACTTTCATCTCTGCAAATCACATTAAATCTTCACTGATGGTAAATGTGTTGTTCATATGTATAACTGTGCATGTTAAACTGCCCCCTAAAACCCAACTCCCCCCACAAACCTCACCCTGAGTTCATAAGGCCCCCTCATATAGTGGTATAAAAGTTCAAAAATCAGTGGGCTTCCACAGGGGCTCTCTCTCTTTCTCTCTAGCCAGCAGCCCAAAATTGATTAAGCCTGAAGAAATAAATTGAGGCTGGACTTAAATCAAATTATGTATAGCTGGAGCATAGATTAAGGCTGGTTTCTATGACCAAATAAGATTTGATTTCAAAGATAATGCTCATTTTATCACTTCATTTTAATTAAAAGTTTGTACAAGCAAATGAAGCATGATTTTGATTTTGTAGATTTTGTGACTTTATTTTAATTTGATATGTTATTTTCAATTATTGTCCGAGTGATATTATTTGAATAATATTAGATTTATTTTATGTTGATTTATTTTATGCCTTTTAGTAAACTAATTGATTCATATTTTATTGATTTTATTGTTTATTTATTCATGTTGTGAACCAGTATGACTGGACATAGAATATCGGTATATAAAATATTATAAATAAATAAACAAATTAAAAATAGCCTGTCCAGGGACTTCTCAGCTTGCAATGTGAAAATAACATGGGTGTGATAAAATTAACTCTCGTTGTGGAAAAATAACAATGCGATACAGTACCAGGAAAATTAGCCTAACCACACACCTTTTCATCTCAGGTACTATTTTTGCTATATTTATTGCAAAATAATGAATCTAGGTCTTAGGCGCCTATATTTAGGGGAGTCAATTCCTCCTCTAAATTTAATAACCTTAATTAGGATCCTATCTTTACTCATTTAAGGCACATTATTCAAGCTGTCTATAGATGCCTGCATAAGGCTCCAAATGAAATTGCCTTAAATCATCAAGCACTGAGCCCTCTTTGAATATCAGGCTCAAAATGCCAATAAACAAATTATATGCTTATACCTTCTCACTGGATTAACTTTTGTCACCTTAATTCAGGGTGATGAATGAATTTATATATCTCAAGGCTAAATCCAAATGTTACTTTTAAAATCTTCTTGTCCCCATGGGTGGGCCCTTTTCTAATGGGGGGAAGGATGTCCTTCAAGCCCAGGTGGGTAATTGGAATCCCTTCCCTTGAGTGTGGGTTACTGTGACCTCACTTGAATGGTGCTGCAGGGAACAGGCAGGACATTGTGTTGAATTTGAACACAGTGGGTGTTCAAAATTTTATTATGATTTACTAAATAAATAAATATCCAATCAAATAGAAAAAAAGCTGTTTCAAATTACGTGAGCTCACACTAGTTTCTTTCACTGAACTCCTTTTACTCTCTCTCTCCCTCTCTCTCTCTCTCTCTCTCTCTCAGTATGTGTCATTTATTTATTTACAAATATTTGTATTCCACATTCATTACCAAGTATCGTTCGAAGCAGATCACAGTTATAAAAAAAAAAACAAGAGCTCAAGATCCTGGAATAGGGCTTACTCTTGCTGATGTGAAGGAGTAAGTTATCTGAGTTGGGCAGGGAAATCCTAGATCTCCATTTTTTCCCAAAAAAAATCATATCTGAAACCCCCGAGATTCCAGTCCTTCCCCAGCATGTGTCCTGTGTCCCAAGGGATGGAGATACCCAGTGATGGGTCTCCAAAATCTTCTCTTCTCTCTATTCTTTATACTCTGGATTTCTTCTGATGGACCTCCCTTGGGGCAAGGTCTGATGTTGAAAAAACAAACTGGGTGAATAAAATCCAGCTTCAGTGTGAGAAATGGTGGTAGAAACTTTCTAATAAACCAAAAAGGGAAAACAATGTTAAAGACCAAAGTCTTCACCTGAGGAGATGACTCTCCATGGATCATTTGCTGAAAGTGAAAATGATACTGCAGTTTGCCTTGACCCTGGTTCCCAGATCCGGTGCCAGGTTCTCACCTCAGTCAAAAAATTAAAAATCCTTTATCTTCTAACAGAAATATCTTTACAGTACTTGGAGACAGTTTCTCACAGGCCATGGATATACTGTAAAAAAATCTTTCTCCCAATCACAAACTAGGCCAGCAGGCCCTCACTCAAAAGAGAAGAAACAAAAATAGCTCCTCTCTTCCTAAATGCCCAAACCAAAAGACCTTACTGCACTGACCTAACCCCCCATCCCATCTGAACTGGGAACTAACCACCTCAGCCATCCTCTAAGGGAGGTGTTATTGGGAATGGTTTGTCCCTCTTGTTGCACTGTTAGTGGACCCTTGGGCCAAGGTGGGGTTGACGCTACCTGTAGGGCAAGCCCCATGGACCCCACCGTCGGGAGGCAGAGCAGACTAGGAGACAGAGGCTGACTGGAGCTTCACCAATACAGCCCACGTTCCCCGCAGGTTGAGCCCTTGGGTGCCGGGGCTGGCTGGTCTTAGGCAGGCCTCCATGAGATGACTCCCAGTGGATGTTGTAGCAGGTAGTCAGGGACCAGCAGAGGTATCAGAGGGACCAAAGCTGGTCCAAATGAGGCAGGGGTCCAGAGGCCCAGGCGCCAAATGAGGGCCAAAATGCAGGAGCAGGTGACACCCAGACAGCAGAAGGCTGGAGCCTGAGAGGGCCAAGTACAAAGAGGTACCGTGGGTGTAGTTGAGAACATGCTGGAGTCGAGGCAGGTGGAAGAGCTAGTCAAAAGGCAGTGGAGCGAGAGCCAAGGACTGGAATCAGTCCAGAGTAGGGATGTGAATCATTTTAGGACGATTAAAATTATCGTCCGATAATTTTAATATCGTCTTAAACCGTTATGGAACACAATACAATACAGATTCTAACGATTTATCGTTATAAATCGTTAGAATCGTGAGCCGGCACACTAAAACCCCCTAAAACCCACCCCCGACCCTTTAAATTAAATCCCCCACCCTCCCGAACCCCCCCCCAAATAACTTAAATAACCTGCGGGTCCAGCGGCGGTCCGGAACGGCAGCGGTCCGGAACGGGCTCCTGCTCTGAATCTTGTCGTCTTCAGCCGGCGCCATTTTCCAAAATGGCGCCGAAAATGGCGGCGGCCATAGACGAAAAAGATTGGACGGCAGGAGGTCCTTCCGGACCCCCGCTGGACTTTTGGCAAGTCTCGTGGGGGTCAGGAGGCCCCCCACAAGCTGGCCAAAAGTTCCTGGAGGTCCAGCGGGGGTCAGGGAGCGATTTCCCGCCGCGAATCGTTTTCGTACGGAAAATGGCGCCAGCAGGAGATCGACTGCAGGAGGTCGTTCAGCGAGGGTTCCGGCGCCTCGCTGAACGACCTCCTGCAGTCGATCTCCTGCCGGCGCCATTTTCCGTACGAAAACGATTCGCGGCGGGAAATCGCTCCCTGACCCCCGCTGGACCTCCAGGAACTTTTGGCCAGCTTGTGGGGGGCCTCCTGACCCCCACGAGACTTGCCAAAAGTCCAGCGGGGGTCCGGAAGGACCTCCTGCCGTCCAATCTTTTTCGTCTATGGCCACCGCCATTTTTCGGCGCCATTTTGGAAAATGGCGCAGGCTGAAGACGACAAGATTCAGAGCAGGAGCCCGTTCCGGACCGCTGCCGTTCCGGACCGCCACTGGACCCGCAGGTTATTTAAGTTATTTGGTGGGGGATTTAATTTAAAGGGTCGGGGGTGGGTTTTAGGGGGTTTTAATGTGCCGGTTTTTCGATTTTTCGATTTTTAACGATTTTTCACGATATTTTACCCCCCCAAACGGCAACAATACGATTCCCTCCCCCTCCCAGCCGAAATCGATCGTTAAGACGATCGAGGACACGATTCACATCCCTAGTCCAGAGCATACTTCCAATGAAGTGAGGGTCAAAGCCAGTAATCAGTCCTGAGCGTGGTTCCAACAAAGCAAGGGTCAAAGCCAGTAATCAGTCCTTAGTGTGGTTCCAAAGAAGCAAGAGTCATAGCCAGTAATCAGACCTGAGCGCGGTTCCAACGAAGCAAGGGGCAAAGCCAGTAATCATTTCTGAGCACGGTTCCAACAAAGCAAGGGTCAAAGCCAGCAATCGGTCCTGAGCGCGGTTCCAATGAAGCAAATATCACAGGGGCTGACCAATGAAGCAAGTGTCACAGGGGCTGACCAATGGCACCGGTAGCCCCTGTGACATGGTAGGAGCAAAAGATGGCGCCGGCTGTCCATTGCTCCGACCATGTGACAGGGGCCGACCAATGGCACCAGTAGACCCTGTGACATAGTAAGGGCACCGGTAGACCTTGTGACATAGTAAGGGCAAAAGCTATCGGTGCCATTTTGAATACCGGCAGCCAACAGCCCGAGTGCAGGAGATTGCTGCAGGACCCCCGCTGGACCACCAGGGACTTTTGGCAAGTCTTGGGGGGTCAGGAGGGTGGGGGGGTTGTAGTAAATTAAATTTAAAGGGTTGGGATGGGGGGTTTTTTTGGGAAATGAATACATATGTAACTATTAAATGGATTGGGGTCCCCCGAGAACGGATGCAATGGATTTGTGTGCCGACGAATATGAATACCGAATGGGACGAATCCGTCCCTGCTGCACATCCCTAAAAGGCAGGTAGGAACTCCAAAAAAAGACAAGAATCAATACTGTTCTCTTGGATACTGATATTCATGTCTGAAGCAGGAGAAAAGCACTTGATCCTTTAATGATGGAGAGTGATAAGTATCGAGGACCACATATGAAACATACATAGGAGGATATGGTGATTGAAATGGGGTCAAGCATTTTTAGATTCTTGTCATTTGTTTCAATTTGAGATTCTGTTATAAGCATGCTCAGGTTTTCCTCTGCCTAGCTGCAGCTGTTGGTGATGTGCAAATAAGTTTGTATATCCGAAAAGAAATAATATGAGTCATGCATATTGCATTTAAACTGATAATATATGACATTTCAGGATGGGGCCATCCATATTACCTTTACATTTGCCTTTGCCTTTCATAGGAAAAGGCAGAATTTTTATTAATGAACATTTGATATTCCACTTTTTCCCAAAGTTAATCTGAAGGCAGATTATCATTATAATAAATCTAAATGAACAGAGAATGAATAAATATGGGAAAAAATAAAATATAAGAATAGAACTCTGTAACTTTTCTGAGATACATAGGGCATCTGAGCTACAATTCAGTACAGGATTATTTTTAATCATGAAATTTAGCAAATATTTTTCTGCCTGATTTGGGATAATAAACATCGATGTAAGCTGTATATTTCAGCCTACGGAACAGATGGACAAATGTATTTTTTTATAATTCTTTCATTCTAGTATCTAATATATCAAGCATAAGAAAGCAAAGCTAGGAAAACATTTATGAAGTTCAGCACCTTGATAAATAGAATCTGTCAGCTTTTAAATTTCTGATTTTAGCATAACATTATATTGCAAAAGATAAGTGTTCCCTTAAACTCAGATGAAAAACAAAGAAACAAAGAAACACAAATCAAGCAATCAGCATGAATACTCAGCACTGCGACTTGGAATTTTTGAAGTATACAGCTAAAATCAATTTATCATTTAAAGGGTTTAATGCTATATATATGCAACAGAAAGCACTGTGCCCTAAAAAGCAGGGAACATGATGCTAACCAAATTAGAATACAAGTTCAGAAAAATATTTTCAAAAGTGAATTAGTACATCAGTAGTGGTATGCTGCTGCATATGGTGCTTAACCCAGTTCAGTCAAATTGTGTACAGGAGAGGATCGTGTTGTAATTAGATATCAAATAAACTGGGAAATTGAGGTGCCGAAGTACTAAAATGCAGAGATGCAGGAAAACTGGCTTGCAATAGCTTTAATACAAGTGCTGTTTTAGGATTATATTTTTTTATAGGATTGTACAAGGCTTTGGACAACCCTTCGGGGCTGGAAAGACAGTCGAGAAGTTGTTTAAATAAAATAGGTTAATGAGATGCAAAACTATGAAAACTAGCTCAGCTATTACGCCCGCAGAAACATATATGTGCAGATAGCTTCAGAGATACATTAACATGAAAAAAACTGACTACATCTTGGGGAGGTATAGTAAAGTTTTTGTTGTGCATGCATTCTTTACATCTCTCTCATTTACATCTCATTAACATTTTCTATTAATATGTGCAATAAAAGCCACATTTATGCGAGCTAACAGGTGATGTTGTGTACTTTAGTGGGCCCAAAAAACAGCAGGGTAGGCGATCCAGTACAGCCGTAAGGAAAAACAAAGAAATGGATGCCACAAGATAGTCCTTTTCAACGTTTAATCAAAGGAGACGTAAAATTCTTATAAACATGCCCGACTCTGGCCGAGTTTCGCCACCAATGGTGGCTGCCTCAGGGGCTTGTTGGTCACAGAGCAGTATTCAGATGGTGGTTATTGAGAGGAGACAAATCGCTACGAGAAACGCGCGATTGACATAGATACACATTTGATCTTATTTGGACCACCATCTGAATACTGCTCTGTGACCAACAAGCCCCTGAGGCAGCCACCATTGGTGGCGAAACTCGGCCAGAGTCGGGCATGTTTATAAGAATTTTAGGTCTCCTTGATTAAACGTTGAAAAGGACTATCTTGTGGCATCCATTTCTTTGTTTTTCCTTACGGTTGTGTACTTTAGTCCATTGGCCCTTAAAGCATCTCTTTCATTTTTTCCTTTTATCACACTTCTATATGATTACATTTCTTACCTACCATATGCTTATATGATGTGGTTATCCTGCAGAATCCACTACCTCAGGATTAAAAACAGAATAGAGCCACCCACCAGTATTTTGAATTTAAAAATCACAAGTTTGTTTATTTAATCACAGATGTATTATACCTTGATTATGTATGTTTAATTTTGTGAATCAAAACAAAAGCAACAAAAAGACACTGTAAATTATTTCTCCATGCTGTGACCATGCTGTGACCATGTTTGCGTCCAGGATGAAGCATCTGTCCTGAAAATACACTTCTAAAAATTTACTCCTGAAGAAGCAATTGTGATATCGCGAAACACCGGCCGTTGTCGGGCTTAATTCTTCAACTTTACTTCGGGGAACAGATGATTTTTTGAATGAACATTCTTATATGATTTAATTGAAGTTGCTTGGACTTTGAAAATATCATACCGCAAATGACGAGTGGTCCGGACGGCAAGTTGAAACACTGCCATTGTCTGGCTTGCTGATGCGGTTTCATCCTATTAACCTTTTAATTTTCACATTATAGTTGGTTGCCACAGCATGGAGAAATAATTTACAGTGTCTTTTTGTTGTTTTTGTTTTGATCGGTAAGACTGTGGCTTTTTGGTTCTTTCTATTTTAATTTTGTGAATCACCATGATCTTTGGCCTGGTGGTTAAAAAAATAATTTTAAATAAATAAAAATGAAATGCATACACTTTCTTCTATTTTGTGTCTATGAGAAAAATGCATATCCAAAAATGGACTGAGCCATCTTGAATATATTTGAACAAGCAAAAGAAATGTAACACTCTTACAGAATTTGCTAGGGATGTGCAGAGGGATGCCATATGTTGTATTCGGGATTCGTATTCGTCGGGGGGCCCCGATACGTACATGCGTTAATTCTTATTTGTTTCCCAGCTAATATTGAATTAAGTACAACCCCCCACCTTCCTGATGCCCCCAAGACTTACCAAAACTCCCTGGTGGTCCAGCGGGGGGTCCAGGAGCGATCTCCTGAACTCGGGCCATCGGCTGCCAGTAATCAAAATGGCGCCGATAGCCTTTGCCCTCAATATGTCACAGGGGCTACCGGTGCCATTGTCAGCCCCTGTCACATGGTAGAAGCACAAGATGGCGCCGGCCATCCATTGCTCCTACCATGTGATAGGGGCTGACCAATGGCACCGGTAGCCCCTGTGACATAGTAGGTCAAAGGCTATCGGTGCCATTTTGAATACTGGCAGCCGAGGGTGTAAGTGCAGGAGATGGCTCCCAGACCCTCCGCTGGACCACCAGGTAGTTTTTGTAAGTCTTGGGGGGGGGGGTCAGGAGGGTGGGGGGTTGTACTTAATTCAATTTTAGCCAGGAAACAAATAAGAATTAACGCATGTACGTATCAGGGGGCCCCCTTGCCGAAATTTGGTGAAGATTTGTTGTATTCGTGGGGAATCGCAATACATTTTGCTTCCCTACAAATACAATGAATATGGCCCTATACATTGCGGATTACAAATACGTAGGAAACGAATGCACACCCCTAGAATTTGCTTGGGCTGAGGCTCCTGGCTGTTGCTGCCAGTTGCTCCCCTGCTAGAGGAATGAGCAATATGTGTGTAATTTTCCAGTTTTAAAATAAGATCTGTTCCTGCTCGGCACATATACTCTTATATGAGCCTTTTAACATGAGCAATTCTTTTAAAATTCACCCCCAATTACATAACTGCATTTTGTAGCATTAAATCTTAGCTGCCAGACCCTAAACAATTTCTTGAGTTTCACTAGATCCCTCTTAATATTTTCCACTCCTCCTTGGTTGTCTACCCTCTTGCAGATTTTGGTATTATAAGCAAAAAATAAACCTTTCCCAACAATATTTCTGCAATGCCACTCATGAAAATGTTGAAAAGCACCAGTCCAAAGACCGATCTCTGAGGCACACCACTAGTAATGCCCCTCTCTTCAGACTGAACTATATTTGCCATTACCTTTTCTCACCTCCCACTCACGTAGTTTCTAACCCAGTCAGTAACTCTAGGGTCCATACCAATGATGTTCAATTTACTTATAACTTGCTTATGGGGAAATGTGTCAAAATTCTTACTGAAATCCAAATACACTATACCCTTGAACTAATTCTCTGATCACAAGTCAAAGAAATTGTTCAGTCATCTGATAAGATCTACCTTTGGTAAATAACCATACTGCCTCAAATTTTGCAGTCAGTGGATTCAAGAAACTGCATTATCCTCTGTTTAAGCTGTGATTCTATTAATTTGCTCACCATAGAGATCAAACTAACAAGTCTGTAGTTCCGAGCTTCCATTTTTGTGACTAGGACCACATCCACCCATTTTCAGGCCTCTGGAACTACTCTCAATAGTAGTATTGAAAAGGTCAGGCAGCAGATTTGCCAGAACTTCTTTAAGTTCCTTTAGTACTCTCCCCATTGCCTTATCTACTTTGAGCCTAATATGCAAACATCAGATGTATGAATAAGTAGGACTTATCTAGCTATCTGGCAGCTGCTGGATATCTGATCATTCAGCGGCTGCTAGATAGCTGGATAAGTCACATATCTGCCTGTCTGGCTCACTGGCTAACTTGTGGGTGGGCAGTGGGCAGATCAGGGTGGTATTACATCTAGCTTAGCCAATTATCTGGCTAAGTAGCAATATTGAAATTTAGCCAGATAAGTTAACTGGCTAAGGCCTGGATTTATCAAATTACGAAAAATATTGCATGCGATAGGAAAAGGGGCGTATTTTATGATAATAGGTAGTTTATCGCAAAGTACACTAATACCTATGGAAAACGCTAACCTTTTCGCACTTTGTGATACATTTCAGAATTGTTGTATTTCCTGCATACAACCACTGGGTGGACCATTTTTAATAGTTTTGAAGGAGATAGAGAGAGAGAGAGAGAGAAACATCAAGCTAGGTTGAGAGAAAATTGCATACATCTCATCTTTGGCTGAATTTCCTCATTCTGAAGGTCATCAAATCTTCACAAGATAGCACTGTTCTGTTAGTATGTCTCACTTTGAATGTCAGTGTGTCCCCTAACCTCTACACTAACACCTAAACCTCACCTCGAGTTACTAGGTGGGCTTCCCATAGAGATATAAATACTAGGGATGTGAATCGTTTTTTGACAATTTAAAATATCGTGCGATATTTTTTAAATCGTCATTAATCGTTAAAGAGAGCAATACAATAGAAATTCCACTGATTTATCGTGAAAAAATCATTAATCGGGTTAGTGCACACTAACGGGAGTTAGGACACAACCTAAAAATCCACCCCAACCCTTTAAAACTACACCCTTAGCCTCCACCACCCTTCTGACCCCCCAAAAAAAATGTTTTAAAATTACCTGGTGGTCCAGCGGGGGTCCCGGGAGCGTTCTCTTGTGCTCGGGCAAAACCCACCCCGACCCTTTAAAACCAGTTCCTTAGCCTCCACCACCCTCCCAACCCCCCCAAAAATGTTTTAAAATTACCTGGTGGTTCAGTGGGCCTCGGGAGCAATCTCCCGCTCTCGGGCCGTCGGCTGCCACTAATAAAAATGGCGCCGATGGCCCTTTGCCCTTACCATGTGACAGGATAACCATGCCATTGGCCGGCCCCTGTCACATGGTAGGAGCACTGGACGGCCGGCGCCATTTTTAAAGATGGCGCCAACCGTCCACTGGATGGCCTGCACCATTTTCACAAAACTATGAGCCCAGCCTGCTCCAAACTCCTCCTCTTTTTCAGATTTGAATCGCACCATGCATTAATTTTAAAACATTCTTCTCCAAAAATTCCACCACCTCATTTTTGATTCAAGAGCTCTTTTCTCCTATGTTTCAACACTCACTAAACCTCCGGCGCCTACTATTCCGGACGACCAAGCTCTCAACAAGCCAAACGAACTTGCAATCTTCTTTGACAATAAAATCACCTCACTCCTAGCCCCTCGCAAGGGATCATCTACACACCTAAACCACTTAACCAACTTCAGCCCTCAATCATCGCAATCTACCGCTCAACAAACACCACAATCAACCGTTCAACAACCACCACAATCAACCAATCAACAACCATCACACTCAACAGAACAACAATCATCGCAATCAAACGTCCAACAACCCATCACTTCCACAACAGTACTCGACGCTCTTGAACCCACATCCTCATTAGAAATAGAGAATATCCTCAAGAAGATAAAACCATCCTCTCATCCATCAGACCATATTCCTTCAAACATACTGAGTATGATCACCAACACCATAGCTAAACCTATAGCAGACATCATTAACTGCTCCCTCACCCAAGGCCTAGTCCCTAACCAACTCAAGTTAGCCATACTCAAACCGCTCCTCAAAAAACCCAACCTCCCTACTTCAGACCCAGCTAACTTCAGACCCATAGCAAACCTTCCTATGATTGCCAAAATCATGGAGAAAGTTGTTAACAGACAACTTACTGAATTTCTAGATGAAAATAACATCCTCACCTCAAACCAATTCGGATTTCGTAAGACCATGAACACCGAATCGCTATTAACCTCATTATCAGACACTATTATCTTTAATCTAGAAAAAGGCCAACCTTGCCTCCTCGCTCTCCTGGATCTCTCATCAGCGTTTGATACTGTAAACCACTCGTGCCTCCTGCAACGCCTAACGGACATTGGCATTACAGGAGCAGCTTTCAACTGGTTCAAATCATTTTTGGAGAACAGATCTTACAAGGTCAAGATAAATAACAAAGAGTCTCACACCATCGAATCCAAGAGGGGGGTACCACAAGGATCATCACTCTCTCCGACCCTCTTCAATATTTATCTTCTCCCGCTCTGTCAACTACTCACCAACCTCAAGCTTAGACATTTCCTATACGCGGATGACATACAAATCCTCATCCCTATAGAAGACTCACTACTCAAAGCCATGTCACACTGGAATAAATGTCTGTCAGCTATCAACAACCTACTCACCAGCCTCAACCTGGTTTTAAACACAAACAAAACCAAAATCCTCATTATAGCACCGGAAAACTATGCCTCACCCACACCACCTAATGCTGGCCAACTTCAGGATACCTCCGTGCACTCCACCTCGCAACAAGTAAAAGACCTGGGAGTCATCATAGACAGTGGATTCAGCCTCAACAAATTTGTTAATAACACAACAAAAGAATGTTTTTTTAAACTTCAAACCTTAAAGAAACTAAAGCCACTCCTCCTATACAGAGACTTCCGCATGGTACTACAAGCTATCATACTCCCAAAACTGGACTACTGTAACGCTCCTCCTCATAGGCTTACCAGCATGCACCACAAAACCACTTCAGATGGTCCTAAATGCCTCGGCAAGAATTCTCTCAAATGCCAAGAAAAGAGATCATATCACCCCAATCCTTCATCATCTCCACTGGCTTCCGATTAAGTACAGGATCCAATTCAAGTCCTTGATGATGATACATAAGGCCTTATACAACATAGCTCCTCTCAACTTAACGTTCAAATTCAGCTACACACATCCACGAAACCGACTAGAAGCTGCGTATCAGAACAGACTAATCACCCAACCGGCGAAATCCTCTCTGAGGAAACGTGCACTATCTACAGCGGGCCCCTCGCTTTGGAACTCGCTTCCTCCAGACCTTCGCCTGGAACCATGCCACGCTACATTTAAAAAGAAACTTAAGACTTGGTTATTCAAACAAGCATTCCCTAGAGTTAGGAGCAGGAAGAATGACTTTACCATGTCTATTTGCACTTTCCACAGCCCCTAGCATATAACTCACCAAGGAGATAAATTTTTGAATTGTACTTCCATATTACCATTTTTTTTAGGATACTTTATATAATCATATATACATATTTTCATGTTGACAAACATATTACCAGGCTATTTATTTATTAACTCGCATGTTTATGAGCTGCTTAGTAAGATACTCTAATTTGTCACTTTCGCTTAACCTCTCAATGTAAATCGCTATATGAAGCGATAGTTTTCTGTTTTCATGTTTAAGTATTTGTTACTTAGTTTTTAACATGTTCAATGTAAAACGCTAAATGAAGCGATAGTTACCGTTCCTTGTAAACCGGGGTGATATGTATATTATACAGGAACCTCTGGTATATAAAACCTTTAAATAAATAAATTAATTAATTAAAGGCGCTTAATGCATGCAAAAATGCCATAACGTGGTTTGATAAATGACCCCATAAGCTAGGTTTGCTCAATAACAGAAAACACTTATCCAGCTAAGCAGTCCTTTGTATAGAGATATTCAGTGTCATAACCATGCTGCTGAATATCATTGTAACTTAACCAAATAAGATATATTCTGCAAAGTTTATTAGGCGGGTAGGCTTTTAATATCTACCCTTTTAAGTTTAGTTAGCTCCTCACAAACACATTTTTCAGAAAATTGATGGAGGTTTACCTCATTTCCTATCTTATGTGTGTTTGGTTTGTTTGTTCTTGCTCCTGGCCTTCCTTATCAATGCTTTGTATTTAACTTGCCAGTGCTTATACTGTATTCTGTTTTCTTCATTCAGGTCCCTTTTCCATTTTTTGAATGATATTCTTTTGTCTATAATAGCATCTCTCACCTCACATTTTAACTATGCTAGCAGTCATTTGGCCTACTCTTTACCTTTTTTAATGCATGGAATGTATCTGGTCTGGGTTTCCAAGATGGTATTTTTAAACAACTTCCATGACTGAGATAACTTCTTAAAGGTGAATTTTCAAAAGTTGCTTGCATAAAAATCTGCATATACATGTATAAACAGCATATTCTCATGTATATGCTATTTTTTAAACTTCTAAATACACATCTAGGGATCCTTGAGTAAATCTGCATGTGCAAAAAATGGGAATTCTGGGACGGGTCCAACACCTGCTCTATAACTAGAACAAGTGATCATAAAAATCTCAAAAGTAAAATACTGACTAGGTGGGAGTCTGAGTGACATGGGGAGTTGAGGGTGATGTGCCTGGAGGGTCTCAATGACCTGTAGATGAACAAACTGGTAGACTAATTGGTAAAACTGGTAATTTCACTTTTGCAGATGTAGAAAAATCTCCCAACATACAGGTGTAAAACCCAACTTACTTGGGGTAAATGCATGCAAATTACTCAGATAAAATCTCCACATGTATATTTTTACATTTCAACATAATAATACATGACTATTGCAGTTGCCTGATACTTATCCAAATAAAACTTTAAAACTGAACTTATCTAGATAATTTTGACTTATCCAGCTAAGTAGCAGCACTTACCTGGACAAGTTCTGATTAATCCTGCTAATTAGCAGTTTTGCTTCTCCTTAGCCAGATAAATCTTAGCTAACAGGGTCATTCATCAAAATGCATTAGGGTATTATGGCCCTAATGCCCATGATAACACACACATTATTTATTGCATCAGAGATGCAAATGAAAATTTTTGACAAAGGAGAGGAGTTTGAGCGGGGTTTATGAAAACGAGGGACATTTAATTGTGGAAATAACTACACCTTTTTTCCTGGTGATAAGCCGTGCAGTATGCCTAAAGAGGGAGAGGAGGGAGATACAGAGGGAGAGAGAGAGAGAGACTCTTTAGAAAACTCCTATATTATTCAACTAGTACCCAGATAGAGAGTGCATCAAGCTAAGGCGAGAGTACATTGTAGAAGTCTTATCTTTGTGTATCTTTCCTCATTCCAAATCACGTCAAATCTTCACTGATGTGGACTGTGCTGTTTGTATGTCTGCCTGTGCATGTAAAACTGGCCCCAAAACCTTAGACCACCTCCAAAACCTCATCTCATGTTACTAGATCTGGAAAGGGGTACGATGAGTGAGGTGATCAAATTGCGGACAACACAAAATTATACAGAGTAGTTAAATCTCAAGAGGATTGTGATGAATTGCAGGAGGACTTTGTGAGACTGGAAGATTGGGCTTCCAAATGGCAGCTGAAGTTTAATGTGGGCAAGTGCAAAGTGATACATATTCAGAAAAATAACCCTTGATGTAGTTACACAATGTTAGGTTCTATCTTAGGAGTTACTACCCAGCAAAGAGATCTAGGCATCATAGTGGATAATACATTGAAATAATTGGCTCAGTGGGCTGTGGCAATAAAAATGTAAACAGTATGTTAGGAATTTGTTGCGCGCCCCGGTACACTAGGGCTGCGGCTGGCCCTGCTCAACTTCCAGACCCAGCCTCGACTGCTCCCCCAGCCTCTCCTGTGGTCGTAGCTAGCCGTATGTGCCCTCGGGCTCCTATCTCCTCAGCCTCCTCAGCTCCGGACCCAGGTCCAACCTGCTCCGGTGCTCCCCATCCCTCATGGTGTAGAGAGACCCGCTCCATGCCTTCCTGCAGTCGGCCCCTAGGCAGCGCATGCACAGGGCCGACCTTTAAAGGCGCCGCAGCAGGAAACTGCTTCTCGGCACCCAGCGATGATGTCACCTGAGCCCTGCATAAAAGGCAGGGCTCAGCCCTCCATTCCTTGCCTTGGCAAATAGGTATCTCATTGTGTGAGCTAGTAGCCATCCTTGTTCCTGAGTTCCTGTGCTTGTTCCAGTGTTCCCAAGTTTCTGTGCTTGTTTCAGTGTTCCCACGTCTGTTCCTGTGTTCCTGTTCTGGTTCCAGTGTTCCAGCACCTGTTCCTGTGTTCCTTTGTTCCTGAGTTGTTCCACGTTCTGCAACCCAGGCTGTACCTTCTCGGACTGATACCCAGTACTGACCTCTGCTTGCCTCTGACAACGCTTGGATTGATACCCGGAACTGACCTCTGTTTGCCCCTGACCACACTCAGACGGATACCTGGAACGGACCCTTGCTTTGGCTGACCATCCTCGGATGGATAGCCTGGCTTTGACCCTTGCGCTCCATTCGGACACTCTCTTTGCTTCTCCTGAGACCACCAGGTCCACCTGCCTTGACGCTGTCTGTGGCCTTCCTCGAGCTAGACCACTAGGCATTGCCTACCCTGCCCGGAGGACCTTCAGTTCCTACCTTGTACCCATGGTCTCCAGTACTCTCTGTTCCGGTCTAGCTTGTCTGTTCACCGTCATCCGTATACCTCTACTTCTTGTGGGCACACCTCTCCACCATCTCTCCGGGAGACCCCCAGAGGCCCACCTAAGCCCAGGCAGCCTGGGAATCCAAGCGCTCAACCTGCGGAGCCCCCGGGCCATTATGGGTGAAGCTCCAGCTTGCTTCTGTCTCCTTGTGTGCTTCGCATCCTGGTGGCAGGTGCCTTCTAGGATCCCTCAGAGGGCCATACCAATCCTGCGCCAGTCCAACCGTTCACCTCCCGTGCAACAGGTTGCCAAGGCAATGAACTCAGAGGAGTCCCCCAACTTGCAGGCTACTCCGGGCCTGGCTACACATGTCCGGGTGCAGCGGCAATACCTCGAGGCTTTGGCCACCTCGGTGGAGAAACCATGGTCACAATATGAAGAGTCCGCCATGGCCAACCCTGGGACTCTTGCTAATAGTGCTTCCTCTGGTTCATCACACTGACAGGCACTGCTGGCCCTCCCAGCTCCTCCACGATTCAATGGGGACCCTTGTCTCTGCCGAGGCTTCATTAACCAGTGTTACATGCAGTTTGCGCTACAAAAGTTTCCGGACAAAGTGACAAAGATCACTTTTATCCTTTCACATTTGGAGGGAAAGGCCATGGCATGGGCCTCCCCACTTTGGGAGCATTCCGACTTTTTAGTACACCAGCTCCCTCACTTCATTTCTAAGTTCCGACGCATCTGTGATGATCGAGGCCGACAGGCGGTCGCCGGAAACCATCTCCTCCACCTCCGCCAGGGGACCCATTCCCTTACAGAATACACTGTGGAATTCCAAACCCTGGCATTGGAATTGGGATGGCAGGAGGACTCCCTGTAGGCACTCTATCTCGAAGGACTGTCATCTGCTCTAAAAGACGAACTGGCAGCCTGAGAGATTCCTGCGTTTTTGGAGGACATCATCTCCTTGGTCGGGCTGATTGACCAGCGACTCCAGGAATGGCATTGGGATGTAAGGGGCATACGACAAGCGACCCTGGAACCACCTTGGTCCTCTATCCCCAGACAAAGGGCACTAGCAGCGGTATCCCCGTCAGAGGAAGAACCGATGCAGATCAACTGCGGTTGCCTTACTCCCGAGGAACACCTCCAAAGGCAGAAGTCTGGTCTCTGACTCTACTGTGGGGGTCCAGGCCACCATATCCAGACCTGTCTGGTGCATCTGGGAAAACTCCAAAGCCTAATCCCGGTGGGGTTTCCGAGCTTGGGCACTACAATTACAGGCCCTCAACTATTGCTTCCCTTCTCCCTCTTCAGGGAGGCACATTCGTTTTCTACCACCGCCCTCATGGTTACCAGGGCCGGTGGGAATTTTATTCTGGAAGAGTTAGTCATATTAGTCCAGATTCCTACTCAACCTCTTGAGGTTCCGCTGCGAATAGCCTCCATCCATGGAGAACCCTTACCCAATCGCATTACCCATCACACCCTAGCCATCCGGCTGACTTTAGGGACTCTCCACGATGAAGAGATTCCTCTCTTGGTCCTGAAACAGTCAGTAGATCCCATCGTTCTCTGCCTACCCTGGCTACAACTACACTCCCAACACTTTGACTGGGAGTCTCTCCAGCTCATCAGGTGGGGTACTTGGTGCCAGACACATTGCTAACAGCGGGTGTCCCTGTCTGTACCTGTGTTAACGTCCACGACCCTTCCTGGACAACCTATGCCCTATGCTGACTACCAAGATGTCTTCTCAAAGCAACAGGCTGACATCTTACCATCTCCGGACGTTTAACTGCCCAATTGAGCTGTTATCCAGTACCACACCCCAGTACCACACCTCCCAAAGGCAGAACATACCCACTCTCGCTTCCCGAGACCCAGACCATGTCCTCCAAACCATCATCTTCTCCAAAATTGATTATTGTTACTCCCTCTTCCTAGGCCTCCCTGACTCCACCATCAAACCACTACAACTCCTAAAGAATGCCACAGCCTGAGTCCTTACAAATACGTGCAAGAAAGAACACATTACTCCTATACTGAAAGATCTCCATTGGCTTCCTATCAACTTGAAAATACAATACAAAACCTTATCTCTCATACATAAGTAACTAGTACATGAAAACACTTAATGGCTACATCAGCCTCTCCAACTCCATCCTCCAACAGACCTACACAGACTGCATACCAAGGAACCCTCCACATACCCACCCCTAAGCTCACTAAACTTGCCTCCACAATGAAGAGAGCTTTCTCAATAGCAGGTCCCTCTATCTGGAATGCCATGCCTCCAAAATTCCGCATAGAATCTTGCACAACAAAATTAAAAAAAAAAATTAAAAACATGGCTGTTCCAACAGGCCTTCTCCTAACCCATATGCACCCCACCTCCGCAGAAATCATAACTAATCTCTATTAAACTCTTACTTCTAAATTGTACATAATCCTGTATCTAGCTCCTTCTCCCCCCCCTCCTAAAACGTTTAACATCTAACATTCTCCATGCCCCCCTTCCCTGTTACCATTCGTTCCATATAATTTATTATGTGATGGTTATTTATTTATTACGTGATGAAGTTATTATGTGATGAAGTTACTTGTTTCTTATGTGTTCTGCTTTTTCTTGTAATTGTTTTACCATATATTATGTGATAAAGTTACTTGTTTTCTTATGCGTTCCATGAAATTGTTTTGCCATATATTTAGGCACTTTGTTTCCCTGTTCCCTGTAAACCGATATGATGTGAAAATGGCTATCAGTATATAAAAACAATTAAATACATACATAATTAAATAAATAAAGATAATCTGGCCAAAGGATTCATCAGGCCCTCTACATCCACTGCGGGTGCTGGATTCTTTTTTGTAAAGAAGAAGACGGTACCTTAAGGCCATGTATTGACTACCGCAGCCTGGACACCGTCACCCGCAAAGACCAGTACCCACTTCCAGTCATCAGTGAGCTATTCGATCAGCTCCAGGGAGCCTAGATTTTTACCAAGTTGGACCTGCGTGGGGCCTATAATTTGGTCTGCATTCAAGCTGAAGAGATTTAGAAGACGGCGTTCAATACGCAAGACGGACACTACGAGTACATATTGATGCCATTTGAGCTATGAAACACCCCTGCCATCTTCCAGAGAATGATGAATAAGATCTTCCAAGACCTCTTATACCCCTTCGTCGTAGTCTATTTGGATGACATCTTGATCTTTTCTTTTTTTTTTCTTTATAATTTTTATTAATTTCCAACAAAAGAAGATATACAGAACTATTTAAGTTCGGCAAAAACACATCTAATTTAGGGTTACAAAATGAAAAGATGAAACCTTATAATAATCAGGTAATATATAAGCCCTTATCTAGAAGTGTGGATACAGGCAATCAGGGGGGTAAGATGTTAGATAAGCAGAAAATACAGGAAATTAAACACAAATTTTTATATCAAATGCCTTTGGAATTAACTAAGCTTACTTATGCCAACCCCCCCCCCCCCTTGAAGGTTCATTAGAGTGGGAATCTAGAAATAGACGTAACTGGTCTGTTTCTCTAAATATATATCTAGCATTATTATACATAATAATACATGAACATGGAAAACGCAGAGAATACTTAGCTCCCTTCGCCCGTGCTTCCTCCCTCATCTCCAAAAATTTTTTTCTCTTGGTTTGTGTAGTCTTAGTAATATCGGGGAAGATTTTTATCGGATATCCATAAAATTTTGAAGATTGATTTCGGAAGAATGTTCTCAAGATTGAGTCTCTTTCTGAAGGAGTAGACAGTTGTACGAACAACGTTGCTCTGTCTTCAACAACAAGTTCTTGAGATTGTTCCAGAATTGCAGTCAAATCAAATGTGGCTTCTTGATTTCCCTTTTGTTCTTCTGAATTTATATCACCGATAGCTTGAGAGAAGTAATATATCCTTTTAATCTTTGGCAAATCTTTTTCAGAAAATTTTAATATACTGAGAAGTTAACTTCTGAACAATTCTTGATGTGAGAGTAAATGCATTTTAGGGAAATTAATGATCCTTATATTGTTTCTTCTCATCTGATTCTCTAGGCTTTCCATTTTCACCATTTGGTAATTCTCAGATTTTATTAAATTGACTTGGATTTTTTCCACATTTATTAACTTCTTTTCTATTCCTCCAATTTCAGTCTCTATCTTCTCAACTCTTCCTTCCAACACTTGATTTTTTTAAATACTTTCCTTTACCATACTTGTTAGGGAAACTATTGCCTTCTCCATTGAAGATATTGCTTTCAGGATTTCTTCCAGCATTGATTTAGGAGTCATAGACTTAGAGACCTCACAGATTACCTGTATATTCCCTTCACCCCGCTCGTCCTCCAGGGGGTTAGCTCCCACTGCGGCTCGATGCAACTCTTCAACCGGTAGGCCCCTGGAGCCCGATCTATCAGGGCTCTCTGAGGGTAACATTTTTTTCTACGTTCCCTCTCTGGGGTCCTACCTCCGGCGAAGTTCCAGATTTTACTCCATGTAGAGCTGGTAACATTAATTCAGGATCTCTCCTCTCACACGGTGGGGCCGGGGTGGTTGGCGCGCCGGGGCTTAAAGAGATCTCCGTGGCCTGGGAGCTCAGCGTCTGCTCATCGCTGAGACCTCCAGCGGCCCCTCCATCCGGCGTTGGGATCACCAGTCCGGCAAACGCTTTTTCTATCCGGGGCTGCCTTGATAATAGGAGCGGCATTGAGGTAATATTTTTAACCTTGGCTTTACGTTTAGTATGCGGCAAAATGCCGCCAAAAAGGACAAATGTTCAGGAAATATTTAGCCAAGGGGAATGCTCACCTCGGGAGCTCATCGTTTCCGTTCATTCCTCAGCGGCCATCTTGCCACCCCCCTGATTGATCTTGATCTTTTCTAAAGACTTGGAATCCCATCGCTCTCATATATGGACCATCCTCCAGCGACTTAGGAACCACCATCTCTACGCCAAACTTGAGAAATGCCATTTTGAACAGTCCAGTCTCCCATTCCTGAGCCATATTATCTCCAGCCAGGGATTTACCATGGGCCCATACAAACTCCAAGATATTTGCAACTGGTCCCAGCCTGTTGCCCTACGTGCCCTGCAAAGGTTCTTAGGATTCACGAACTATTACTGTCACTTTATCGCAGACTACTCCACACTAGCCGCTCCACTCACCGCCATGACTAGGAAAGGATGTAACCTCCGGGAATGGAGTCCCAAAGCCCAGTCTGCATTCCAGGCCTTCCGCACTGGACCCTGCCTCCGCCATCTGTACCCGAACCACCCCTTCATTGTAGAGGTTGACGTGTCAGACATTGGCGTGGGGGCGGTCCTCAGCCAGTACTTCATGAAGGGAGCCCTAGTCCCGTACTCCTTTTACTCCCACAAGTTCTCACCCACAGAACGCAACTACACTATTGGGGACCGCGAACTCCTGGCCGTGAAGCTGACTCTCTGGAAGTGTTGCCCCTGGCTTGAGGGGGCTCAGCACAAGTTTACCACCTACACGGACCACAATAATCTAGAACTCCTTAAAGAAGCCCAGCTACTGAACGCCCATCAGGTCTGATGGGCCCTCTTCTTCTTTGCATGGTTCAACTTTGAGTTGCGCTACCTCCCAGCTGCAAAAAATCTCCGCGTCAATGCACTTTCGTGCTCGGTAGATCGAGAGGATACACCTGAAGGTCCGACCCATATCATAGATTCCGCATGCATCTCTCTCGCAGCTACTATCACCATGCCACCCAGTAAAACGGTGGTGCCTCATCACCTCCAAGAGTGAGTACTATACTGGGCCCATGATTCTCTTCTCGCTTGTCACCCCGGTAGGACTTGGACCCTGGAGATGCTCTACAGGTATGACTGGTGGACCAGCATGGTGAAGGACTCCTGGTATTTTGTAGATTCTTGTTGCATCTGTGCCCAGCAGAAGACGCCCACTGTACACCCGTGGGGTCTTCTCCAGCCTCTTCCAGCACCTACAGAGCCATGGACAAACCTTGCCACTGACTTCATTGTGGAATTACCCCCTTCCAAGGGAAACACCGTGATTTGGGTTGTCATAGACCATTTCTCCAAGATGGCCCATTTCATACCTCTGCCTAACCTGCCTTCCGCTCCCGAACTAGGGCGCATCTTCTTAACCCACGTCTTTCACTTCCATGGACTCCCACATGAGATTGTGTTGGACTGAGGCCCGTGCCACATCATCTATGGTCGGCAGCCCTGTCTGCCACTTCCAGTCCCTCTGAATGTGCCATTTCCAGCAGCTCAAGCAACAGCCCAGTCAATTCAGCACCTCTGGGAGCAAGTCACACAGAGACTGGGCCAGGCCGCCGAGCGGGCAAGAAAGATTGCGGATGCTCATCGTTGCACTTCCCCCACATTCCTTCCTGGCCAGAAGGTATGGCTTAGCACCAAACATATCCAACTTCGTTTACCTTCCCAGAGTTTGGCTCCAAAATATGTGGGTCCTTTCCCAGTTTTGCGGTGAGTGGGGGCATCACATATCAGTTTCGCCTACCCGCCAGCTTAGGCATTCACAAAACATTCCACGTCTCACTCCTCAAGCCTCTTGTCATGTCTTAGCCCTCACGCCAGCCATCACTTCTGACCCAAGTCTCTGCAGAACTGGAAGCTTGCCTCCAAGTAAAGGAGGTTTTAGATGTCCGAAGGAGAAGGCACTTGGAGTATCTCCTATCATGGGAGGGGTTCTGACCCAAAGAAATCTCATGGGAACCCTCTCACAACATTCTGGACAAGGAGCTTCTGTGAACCTTCCATCACGCGTACCCTGAGAAGCCTAGGCCGATGAGGGGGAGGCCTAGAGGGGGGGTTCTTTTGCATGCCACGGCCGCTCTAGGGCTGCGACCAGCTCTGTTCACCTTCCAGACCCAGCCTCGACTGCTCCCCCGGTCACTCCCGCAATCATAGCCAGCCATCTGTGCCCTTGGGCTCCTAGCTCCTCGGCCTCCTCAGCTCCGGACCCGGGTCCCTCCTGCTCCAGTGCTCCGCGTCCCTAAAGGCTCAGAGACGCCCACGCCATTCCTTCCTTCAGTCGGCCCTTAGGCACGCGCGTGTGCACAGGGCCGACCTTTAAAGGCGCCGGGGCGGGAAACCGCTCCATGGCACCCAGCAATGATGTCACCTGAGCCCTGCATAAAAGGCAGGGCTCAGCCCTCCATTCCTTGCCTTGGCAAATGGGCCGTCATATTGTGTGAGCTAGTTGCCGACCTTGTTCCTGAGTTCCTGTGCTTGTTCCAGTGTTCCCGTGTTCCTGTGCTTGTTCCTGTGTTCCTGAGTTTCTGTGCTTGTTCCAGTGTTCCTGTGTCTGTTCCTGTGTTCCTTTTCTCATTCCAATGTTCCTGTGTTGCTCCTGTGTTCCAGTGGTCCTTCCTGTGTTCCAGCACCTGTTCCTGTGTTCCTTTGTTCCTTTGTTCCTGAGTTGTTCCACGTTCTGCAACCCAGGTTGTACCTTCTCGGAGTGATACCCGGTACTGACCTCTGCTTGCCTCTGACCACGCTAGGACTGATACCTGGAACTGACCCTTGCTTTGGCTAACCATCCTCGATGGATACCCTGGCTTTGACCCTTGCGCTCCATTCGGACACTCTCTTTGCTTCTCCTGAGACCATCAGGTCCACCTGCCTTGACGATGTCTGTGGCCTTCCTCGAGCTAGACCACTAGGCACTGCCTACCCTGCCCGGAGGACCTTCAGTTCTTCCTTGTACCAGTGGTCTCCAGTACTCTCTATTCCAGTCTAGCTCATCTGTTCACCGTCAGCCACTCACCTCTACTCCTTGTGGGCACACCTCTCCACCATCTCTCCAGGAGACCCCCAGAGGCCCACCTAAGCCCAAGCAGCCCAGGAATCCCAGGGCTCAACCCGTGGAGCCCTCGGGCCATTACTGGTGAAGCTCCAGCTTGCCTCTGTCTCCTTGTGTGCTCCACCTCCTGGCATCAGGTTCCCTTAGGGCCGTGCCGTGCTAATCCTGCACCAGGCCAAGGGTCCACCTCCAGTGCAACAGAATTATTAGGAAGGGAATGGAAAATAAAATGGAGGATGTCATAATGCCTCTGTATCGCTCCCTGGTGAGACCGCACCTTGAATACTGTGTGCAATTCTAGTCATCACATCTCAAAAAGGTAATAGCCGCACTGGAGAAAGTGAAGAGAAGGGTGTCTAAAATGATATGTGGCATGAAATGGCTGCCCTATGAGGAATGGCTAAAGAAGTTAGGGCTGCTCATTTTGGAGAAGAGACAACTGAGGGAAGATATGCTAGAAGTCTACAAAGTTATGAATGGACTTGAACAAGTTAATGTCAATTGGTTATTTACTCTCTCAGATAATAGAAGGAACAGGGGGCACTCCATGAAGTTAGCAAGTAGCTCATTTAAAACAAATTGAAGAAAATTGTTTTTCACTCAGTGCATAGTTAAACTCTGGAATTCATTGTTAGGGGATGTGGTTTCAGCAGTTAGTGTTACTGGGTTTTAAAAAGGTTTGGATAAGTTACTAGAGGTTAAATCCATATGTTATGGTTTGTGGGTTTCGTGGACCCTTGGCTCGAGGTGAGAGTTGTTACCACGTGTGGGGAGGAGCCCCATAGGTCTACACCATCAGGAGGTGAGGTCAGTTGCAGCAGGAGCTGTGGGAGAGAGACTGTGGGGAGGTCCCGAGGAGTGGGATGAGAGACACAACAATGAGGAACCCCACAGTATGCAGGTTGGACTGGAAATCTGTACATGGCAGGGACCTCCGAAAGGGTGGCGCTAGGCAACCCCAAGGGGCGGAGCTGCATAGCGAGGGAGGTACTGATGCGATGATGTAGGCTAAACCGCGGAGTGGGGAAGCCTGAGTCGGGTATCCAGGTGATGACGTAGGCAATCCCGAGAAGCGGGAGGTGTGGGTACCATCACTGAAGTAAATGAAGGCACCGCAACAAGGAGCGTGGAAACACTGGCAAGCACGGTGTTGAATGAGGCACTGTCCCGAGGAGCAGGGAAGCGCAACAGTCTCTGGTGTAGGACATAGGCACTGCCCCGAGGAGTGGGGAAGCACCGATAGTCTCTGGTGTAGGATGTTTCTCTGCCAACCAATATCAAATTCTGTGTAGTCCAACCCTATAATTATTAGTGGGTTAGTCTACAAAGTTAAAATAGAAGACAGGGGTCGGGGGAGGGAACCCTTTCCCTTCTATTTCTTTCTACAGCTAAGCAGTAATAATCTATATAAATAAAAATGTTAAATAGTTTGGACAAAATCGCTAATCTCAGAAACCACTGAACCGATTGCTTTCAAATTTGGACACAACCTTCATTTCGCATACAGGAAGGTTCTTCTGTACTTACATTACAGATATGTCACACCTGTGACAGGTAAAATAGGTTTAAACATTTTTTCCAGAAAACAGCGACATCTGCTGGTCGTAAGTGCCATCTGTTACACCTTACACTAACACACGCTACACTAATCATTTCGCCAGTCCAGGTCCACATTTCACTTCCATTTTAACACATTTGCGCACTTTTTTCGCCGGAAGATAACTATTTCCTTTACGGAGAAAATACACCCCCCCCCCCCACACCTTCCTCACGCCCCCCACACACATGCCAAATGTATTTACTTCCCAGGCCCTCACAACACACACAAAACCTGACAGAAGTCCGTGAGGCTCCAGCGGGGGGCCAGGACCGGTCCGGGACACATCTCCTGTACTACGGCCGTCGGCTGTCAGCAATCAACATGGCGCCGACAGCCCTTTCCCTTACTATGCCACTCGGGGACACCAATGGCGGCAGTAGCCCATGTGACATAGTAAGGGCGAGGGCCCCTCGGTGCCATTTTCAGGACTGGCAGCCGGCGGACCTTTGCCCTTACTATGTCATAGGACCTACCGCTGCCATTACTCCACCCCACTGACATAGTAAGGGCAAAGGGCCGTCGGAACCTGTTTCAGTGCTCACAGCCAACGGACCAACACCAATACATCGCTCCCGGACTGCTCCTGAACGCCCACTCCACCGACTGACATTTTTATCAGGTCTCGGGGGGTCTGGAGGGTGGGGGGTGCTAATTAATTTATTGCAAACATCTTGGGGAAGGGTCACGAGAGTGGGCAGGTTTCATTCATTCAGCAACTCTGGGAGGGGCAGGGGGGTGGGGTACTGTTTTTCACATGGCTGGGGGAGGGGGCAGGAGAGTGTGGGGTGGTTAGTTTAAGAGAACTTTTCTCATAGGGTTGTTTTTTGGGGGAAGGGGGAGGTTCACACACAAATACATACACTAAACTTGCACGATCTCGGTAACGCACCAAAATAGCCCTCTCCAGACTACAAAACAAATTTGGAAGTGCAAATTTGGTTAGGCACTCCCCTATTTGGCTACATAATGCGCACAGACGCCCAGGGACAGACCACAGGTAGCACCAACAATTTTAATTTCCCAGGTCTTGTGAGGGGGCAGGAGGGTGGGGGGTTATTATTTGATTTAAAGGGTTGGGATTGGGGAGGGGGTTTGGGGTGGGGAGTTCCCACAGAAATAGAAAGACAAAGGTTTGCTGATCTGAAGGGTAGGCAGTAGGCGGGGGGAGGTGACAGTGATGGGAGTGAGAATGAGGGGGGAGGTGAGTGTCAGTGGAGGGAGAATGAGGGGAGAGGTGAGTGTGAGGGGAGAGAATTGGAGTGGGGACAGGGGAGGGAAGGGGGGGGGTGAGTGACCAAGGGGGAGGAGGATGAGTGACTGAGGTAAATGAGCAAGGGGAAGGGGGAGGGAGGGTAAAGAACCTGACTCTGCCACTGCAAGGCGTGGCCGGGTACCGCTAGTACCCAATAAACAAAATAGCAATGCAATCTGCTCCAGTCTCACCCCCTTCCTCTTTTATTCCCTGCATACTGCCTGGATAGAGGCTGGAGCAAGAAGGAGAGGTCTGTTCTCTGGTACCTGAGATTTGGGGCAATAACCAGTAGACTTGAGGCATGAACTCACTGTGACCATACCTTGTCAAGCTCCTTATATTCCCCTTGCAGCAGTCCTGCCCGTAAGGAGCGTGGGCAGGCTCCTTACCTTCCGCGGCCAATCAGGCCGATGATGCTATCTTCTTCGCGGCAGGCCTGCCGCCGTCGCAGGGCTCCTCCCCAGCTGCCTCTGGTCCTGTGCGGCAGGGTCAGGCTGCTGGGAGCTCTTCAGTGCGGCTGGAACCTCCGCTGCCGTTCCGGCTCTCCCCCGACGTGCTGCAACTCTCCCGGAGTCTTCAACCAGCAGGGAGGCCGTCCCTGCCGGTGCCTGCAGCTCTCTGCTCTGACTGTAACCAGCCCTTCATCCAGCTTCAGGGCAGGGCTGCCCCGCTCCTGCCTTGCTCCCTCGGCCTTCCATGTGGCTGGGGACGCCACCAGCTTCCAGCTTTCTCTTCTCCCAGTTCTCCTTAGGCACGGGCGTGCTCCTCTCTCACGCTTTTCAAGGGTCAGCCAGGTGTGGCCCTCTGCTGATCCCTCCCTGGGTATTGTCCTCTTCAGCCCTACAAAAGGGCTCAGCGTTCATTCCAGCTTTGCCTTCGCAAGGAGTTGTTCACTCCTGGGATCCTGCTGTCCTTCGCTCCAGGAGTCGACCTTGTTCCAGCACTTCAAGGTCCTGTGTTTCCTGTTCTTCGTTGAAGCTCCTCGTCTTGTCCAGATGTCCACCTGCTGTTCCTGTAAGCTATGTTCCAGTCCAGATGTCTGCCTGTTGTTCGTGTTCCAAGTCTAAGGTCTGTCTCCTGATCCAGTATCCGTTAGGGATGTGAATCGTTTTTTGACGATTTAAAATATCGTCCGATATATTTTAAATCGTCAAAAATCGTTAGGGCCACGATACAATACCAATTCCCCCGATTTATCGTTAAAAAATCGTAAATCGGGGGAAGGGGGAGGGCAGGAAAACCGGCACACTAAAACCCCCTAAAACCCACCCCCGACCCTTTAAATTAAATCCCCCACCCTCCAGAACCCCCCCCCCCAAATGCTTTAAATAACCTGGGGATCCAGCGGTGGTCCAGAACGGCGGCGGTCCGGAACGGCCCCCTCAATTGAATCCTGTTGTCTTCAGCCGGCGCCATTTTGCAAAATGGCCGCCGCAAAATGGCGGCGGCCATAGACAAAAACGATTCGACGCAGGAGGTCGTTCCGGACCCCCGCTGGACTTTTGGCAAGTCTTGTGGGGGTCAGGAGGCCCCCCCAAGCTGGCCAAAGGTTCCTGGGAGTCCAGCGGGGTTCAGGAAGCGATTTCTTGCCGCGAATCGTTTTCCGTACGGAAAATGGCGCCGGCAGGAGATCGACTGCAGGAGGTCGTTCAGCGGGGGTTCCGGACCGCCGCTGAACGACCTCCTGCAGTCGATCTCCTGCCGGCGCCATTTTCCGTACGGAAAACGATTTGCGGCAAGAAATCGCTTCCTGAACCCCGCTGGACTCCCAGGAACTTTTGGCCAGCTTGGGGGGCCTCCTGACCCCCACAAGACTTGCCAAAAGTCCAGCGGGGGTCCGGAACGACCTCCTGCGTCGAATCGTTTTTGTCTATGGCCGCCGCCATTTTACGGCGGCCATTTTGAAAAATGGATCCGGCTGAAGATAACAGGATTCAATTGAGGGGGCCGTTCTGGACCGCCGCCGTTCTGGACCACCGCTGGATCCCCAGGTTATTTAAAGCATTTGGGGGGGTTCTGGAGGGTGGGGGATTTAATTTAAAGGGTCGGGGGTGGGTTTTAGGGGGTTTTAGTGTGTCGGCTCACGATTTTAACGATTTTCACGATAGTTTACACACCCAAACGGCAACAATACGATTCCCTCCCCCTCCCAGCCGAAATTGATCGTTAAGACGATCGAGGACACGATTCACATCTCTAGTATCCGTGTTCCAGTCCAGATGCTGTTCCTCCTGATCCTGTTGTCCGTGTTCCTCTTCAGTTGTCCTGAACCCCTGGCAAGCCATGTCGTGGTCCATGACCAGCCCCATGGGCAGGCTGAGTAGGGCGCTTCATGATGCCAGCCTTGTACCTGATTCCTGAATCTTCTGAAAGCCTTGTACCTCGTTCCTGAGTCTTCTGAAAGCCTGGTACCCCACGGCAAGCCATGTCGTGGTCCGCGACCAGCCCCATGGGCGGTCTGAGTAGGGCGCTTCATGATGCAAGCCATGTACCTCATTCCTGAGTCTTCTGAAAGCCTTGTACCTCGTTCCTGAGTCTTCTGAAAGCCTGGTACCCCGCGGCAAGCCATGTCATGGTCCGCGACCAGCCCCACGGGTGGGCTGAGTAGCGCGCTTAATGATGCAAGCCTTGTACCTCTTTCCTGAGTCTTCTGAAAGCCTAGTACCTCGTTCCTGAGTCTACATCTGTGCCTGAATCTACGTCTGTGCATCCAAGTACCTCGTTCCTGAGTCTACGTCTATTCCTGAAGTCTATGTCTGTGCATCCAAGTACCTCGTAGGGATGTGCAGACAAAAAGTTTATGTTCATAAGTCCATAAGTCAAAAAGGGGGGTCAATTTCGGTCAATATGGACATATGGAGAATTCCATAAGTTGAGTCTATGTCCATACGTGCACCGGTTCCCTAAATAAAAATTTAAACCCCTCACCCTCCTTAATTCCCCCCCCAAGACTTACCAAAACTCCCTGGTGGTCCAGCGGGGAGTCAGGAAGCCATTCCTCTATTCCTTTGCGAGGAGCACGTGACGTCCGCGTCACGTCGGAGTGACGCGGATGTCACGGATCAGGAGGAACAGCTTGGGGGGGCCTCCTGACCCCCCCAGCTGGCCAAAAGTTCCGTTTGTGTCCAACGAGGGGTCCGGGAGCAGAACCGCGGTGGACCACGTGACGGCCACGTCACTCCGACGTGACGCGGACGTCACGTGCTCCTCGCAAAGGAATAGAATAATGGCTTCCTGACTCCCCGCTGGACCACCAGGGAATTTTGGTAAGTCTTGGGGGGGATTAAGAAGGGTGAGGGGTTTAAATTTATATTTAGGATCAATGATCGCGATTTCCAACGTATTCAACATAGCTATGTTGAATAAGTTGGAAATCCGATCGTTTTCGCCTCATCACTTTTTTAAGTTAAAAAAAAAAAAAAGTAGCGTTTTACATATAAGTTCAAAACGAATGCATACCCCTAGTACCTCGTCCCTGAGTCTCATCTGAATCTCCATGTTCCGGTCTTCACTGCCTGGCCTCCATCCGGCCTGCCGCTTCTTGCCGTACCCTGCGGCAGGTCCAAAAGGGCTTGGAATGGTTGGAGGACTGTTCATAAGACCATCATTGTGTTTTGGTCTCCCGAAGCATGCAGGTCCGGAGAAGGGTCGGTATCTCCAGTCTTCAGTCCAGCCTCACTCCCGTCCAGCCCATGCTCGGGCATGCCTCGCCTACCGTGGCACCTCTCCGGAGTTCCTCTGAAGTTGAGCCGTGGCCCAAGAACACACACCTCTTGGTAAGTGGGACCGCTCTCCTAGCGCTCCACAACACCCCTTCCTCAACATCCATCTCCCTGCATCCTTACCCTCTTCCCAACATCTATCCATCCTGCCACTCTCCGTTCACCAGCCTCATTTCTGCTTCCACATCTGACCTTGTCTCTTTCACTCCCCCTACTTCTTTCCTGCCTCAGTGCATTTTCCCACAAAATTAAATAAAAAGAGTAAACGGGAGTTTGTCCCATGGCTGCTGATCATTCTATCACATCTGTTCTAGCAGTGTGAGCTTGTTCAAAACTTGGAGGTGGGACTTCTGCTGGCTGATCACACAATGCACAAGGATTAGCAAGCAGGAAGGGCCAGTCTCTGAGTTTGAATGTGATAATTGAGTCAGTGCAGATGGGACATAGTAGTCAGCAAGTGCAGGACAAACTCTCAAAGCTATACTGACAGGTTCTGTGCAGCCATTGGAAGAATGCTGCATGACCACACCATAAAGGAAAAGCATTGCCTCTGACCCGCTTCGTTTCACTTTATACTAAGGATTGTGGAGTATAGTCAACAATCATTAGCATGGACCTGTCAGCTGTTCCAGTGCCAGTCACATCACCAAGAAGGAGCAGCAACACTGATTTCAGGAGGTCTTTGCTATAGAGCTGGGCTGTATGAGTGATTACAATCTTGCAAACTTTAGATAAGATTGTAAGTCAGAATTTTGTGAATGGTGTTTAAAATCCTACAAATGCATATTAATGTTAAATTCAAACCGCCTAATATGTTCCCAACAGACAAGCTTAACTTACACACACAGTTTTTTGTATTAAATTGTTACCGTACTATGATGGCACATGTTTAATTTGTAATCTATAACACTCATATTTTCATTATCGTGCCTTGCTGTAAACCATTGTGATGTTATCTATCTTAAGGACGGTATGGAAGAGTTTTTAAACAAACAAACAAATAAATAAATAAATAAATAAATACAGAATTCCTATACATTTTGGACATTGTGAAGAAGTGACCAAGCATTGATTTCAATAACTTGTTCCTAGTGGAAAATATATTGCATGGATGTGGCTGATTTCTGATAATGGGAAATTTTACATCTGCTACAAGTGTACAAACATTTGAGCCTGAAGATTTTTTGGATTTTTTTTTTTTCATAAAACTGTAGAGTAGATAATTTGCCTTCCATTTTGAACATTGCCTTAGGCCTGAGAATAGTAGATACTAGTGACCCCTAGTGGTTCAAAAATATATTTCACCCTGTTTGTTCCCAAGCATAACTGAAACATCTAGTAGCTGATTTGTGCCCAATGATATCAAGTGGTTAGAAAATATATGATAATCTATTGCTAGGGTTCAGGGGGTTATGCGGTTTTCTATTTTTTTTTATACTTGATCAGCACCCTCATTTCTCTTGCTAGGGTTGAAAGAGAGGAGTGGAAGCACAATTGCACTATTTAAGAGAAGTCAACAACGTTAGCCATAGGCTTGTACCCCAGTGCCTATGATACTTTTTAGAGAACTGGTATGGAGAACAATTGTAGCTATATATGTGTGCTACTGGCCTACATGAGTAATTTTTACTGCTTTTGCCAAGAATTACTTATGCACCTATTAAACCTTTTCCATTGGCAGGTTTACCAACGCCACAGTATTTTCAGGAATACTTAAATTAAGATCTTTTAGAAAAAGACTAATTGATATTCTTTTTAAAAAGATTTGAATTTTTAAACAATTTAGCATGCTTTACCCTAATTTAATGTGGATAGGATCTAAATAACACAATAACTAAACTGCATAAATAACAGCAAAGGCTTACCCTCTTTCACTTTACTATTCAGCCTATTGGTTTGACAGATCGCTGCTTTTTAAAATCTGAAAATACGTATTTTTTTTCTCAGAGCAATGCAATCATTTTTAGATTTCCTTTCTTGCAGTTTTGTACACCAGTAACACTGACCATCACAGATATAATATCTCATTCTACAAAGAGAAGATGTTTTTTATAAACAAAGATTAAAATGTGCCAATATGCTGTAGCCACTACTTAGCACTCCAGATCTGTAAAATAATCACTGTATTATGATCACACTAACCACAAAGAAAGTTCAGAAATGATTCAGAACGTTTCATCTGTGTGCTGACCTTGCCGTGCTTCCCCTGGATCAGGTTTAGCATTCTGATACTAATAGCATTGATAAGTTAAAGACTAACAGCTCTCTAGGGACCAATTGAAGCATCCTGAGATGATCTCAGTGCTTTCTGCATACAGCTCTCAAATAGCCTCTGATTCATGGAAAAGAAATTTCACTTTAGACAGCTAAATGATCTAGACCAAAGTAAGCTGTACATCTTTGAGATGGGTAAAGACTGAAGCTGCAAACCATGTGCTCCTCTAAATAGTGCTTGAAGGTAATGGTTGTGTAAGTCTGTGCTCAGCAATTCAGCTGTCAAGAAGGTCACAATCATTACATCCATTAGAATGAGGGGGCAACCTTTATATGATACGGAACATTTGTATTAGTTGCAACTTTTAATGAAGAATACTTAGGGATAGACCATAACTTGAAAGATCTGATTGAACGTGACAGCCATCAGCTGTTCTGAAACTGAGCACTAAGATGCTGTTCAGTGCAAACCAATCTAAAGCGTCTTACTCAGCTTACAAAGTAAAAAATTGAAAGTGCTATAAATTAAATAGAGAAAGTGAATGTTTTGTTTTTTTTTACATTATCTGAATCCTCATCAGGGCAGTCTCATGATGCCTTAAAGCAGGGAACAGCAGAAGAAAATAGGATAATGCATAAGTGTTGGCAAGTTAAATGTAAGACATTGATAAGACAGGCTAAGAGAGAATTTGAAAAGAAGTTGGCCATAGAGGCAAAAACTCACAGTAAAAACTTTTTTAAATATATCAGAAGCAGAAAGCCTGTGAAGGAGTCAGTTGGACCATTAGATAATTGAGGGGTTAAAGGGGCACTTAGAGAAGATAAGGCCATCATGGGAAGATTAAATGATTTCTTTGCTTTGGTGTTTACTTAAGAGAATGTTGGGGAGGCACCCATACCAGAGAAGGATTTCATGGGTAATGATTTAGATGGACTGAACCAAATCACGGTGAACCTAGAAGATGTGGTAGGCCTGATTGACAAACTGAAGAGTAGTAAATCACCTGGACCAGATGGTATACACCCCAGGGTTCTGAAGGAACTAAAAAATGAAATTTCAGACCTATTAGTAAACATTTTTAACCTATAATTAAAATCATCCATTGTACCTGAAGACTGGAGGGTGGCTAATATAACCCCAATATTTAAAAAGGGCTCCAGGGGTGATCCAGGAAACTATAGACCAATTAGCCTGACTTCAATGCCAGGAAAAATAGTGGAAAGTGTTCTAAATATCAAAACAACAGAACATATAGAAAGACATGGTTTAACGGAAAAAAAGTCATCATGGCTTTACCCAAGGCAAGTCTTGCCACACAAATCTGCATCACTTTTTTGAAGGAGTTAATAAACATGTAGATAAAGGTGAACCAGTAGATGTACTGTATTTGGATTTTAAGAAGGTGTTTGACAAAGTTCCTCATGAAAGGCTTCTAGGACAAGTAAAAAGTCACGGGATAGGTGGTGATGTCCTTTTGTGGATTACAAACTGGCTAAAAGACAGAATACAGAGAGTAGGATTAAATGGACAATTTTCTCAGTGGAAGGGAGTGGGCAGTAGAGTAGCCTGTAGAGTAGCCTGTAGAGTAGAGGGAGTGGGCAGTAGAGTAGCCTGTAGAGGGAGTGGGCAGTAGAGTAGCCTGTCCCAATACAGGGATCTGTATTGGGACCCGTACTTTCAATATATTTATAAATGATCTGGAAAGAAATACGACGAGAGGTAATCAAATCTGCAGATGATACAAAATTGTTCAGAGTAATTAAATCACAAGCAGATTGTGATAAATTGCAGGAAGACCTTGTGAGACTGGAAAATTGGGCATCGAAATGGCAGATAAAATTGAATGTGCATAAGTGCAAGGTGATGCATTTAGGAAAAAATAACCCATGCTATATATTACACAATGTTAGGTTCCATATTAGGAGCTAGTAGCCATGAAAGAGACCTAGGCGCCATAGTGGATAACACATTGAAATCATTGGTTCAGTGTGCTGCAGCAGTCAAAAAAGGAAACAGAATGTTGGGAATTATTAGAAAGGAAAATTAAAAATGGAAAATGGCATAATGCCTCTGTATTGTTCCATGGTGAGACCATACCTTGAATATTGTGTACAATTCTGGTCGCTGCATCTAAAAAAAGATATAGTTGCGATGGAGAAGATACAGAGAAGGGCGACCAAAATCATAAAGGGAATGGAACAGCTTCCCTATGAGGAAAGACTAAAGAAGTTAGGACTTTTCAGCTTGGAGAAGAGACGGTTGAGGGGGGATATGATAAAGGTGTTTAAAATCATGAGAGGTCTAGAATGGGTAGATGTGAATCGGTTATTTACTCTTTCGGATAATAGAAAGAGTAGGGGGCACTCCATGAAGTTAGCATGTGGCACATTTAAAAATAATTGGAGAAAGTTCTTTTTCACTCACACACAAACTCTGGAATTTGTTGCCACAGGATGTGGTTAGTGCAGTTAGTATAGCTGTGTTAAAAAAAGGATTGGATAAGTTCTTGGAGGAGAAGTCCATTACCTGCTATTAAGTTCACTTAGAGAATAGCCACTGCCATTAGCAATGGTAACATGAAATAGACTTAGTTTTTGGTACTTGCCAGGTTCTTATGGCCTGGATTGGCCACTTTTGGAAACAGGATGCTTGGCTTGATGGTCCCTTGGTCTGACCCAGTATGGCATGTTCTTACATTCTTAAATGTCTTTGAATGAATAAATGAATGAATGAATGAATAAATAAATAAATAAATAAATAAATAAATAAATAAATAAATATGTAAATAAATAAATAAATAAATAAATACATAAATAATAAGGCACGGTCACTGCAGCCTGACAAAACATTGATAAACCTGAATTGAACCAAACACTGCTTGCAGCTAAGACTGATGGTTTGAAAAACAGAAGTCAATAAAATAATTGAGAATTGCTCCTCTGCCTGAGAGGACTGAGAACTCAGATCCTGTCACATGGTTCATAACAAGCATGCGGAAAATGAGGTTATTAAAAAAGATTGAACCCATTGGCATTAGCTGTGATTCCCAACAATCTATTATAGTACACAGCTTTGAGGACAAGGCTAGGATAATGGAGGCTATATGCAAATTATGAAAGTTGACCTACTGGAATGCCAGTTATTCTATTTTTTTAAGGACTACTCCACAGATCTTCAGCAAAAGAGACAGAAGCATGGTGAGGTGAAGAAAGTCTTGAAGAACCTATTCTGATGTAGCCTGCTTACTCAGCATAACTCACAGAGGAAAAGTCCATGTCCTCGACATGGTGTGGGATGCAGAACAATTTTTTAGGAACGTCTCTACTCCCAGTCATGGGAGAAACAGTTGATATGGAGGTATGCCAGTGACTAATGAGGAAGTAATTAAGTATTCTGATGTCGGTACCTGTGACATAGTAAGGGCAAAGGCGATCAGCGCCATTTTGAGTACTGGCATCGGATGGACGGCGTGCAGGAGGTCGCTCCCGGACTCCCGCTGGACTTTTGGCAAATCTTGTGGGGGTCAGGAGGCCCCCCCAAGCTGGCCAAAAGTCCCTGGGTTTCCAACGAGGGTCCCGGAGCGACTTCCTGCACTCCGGCCGTCCGATGCCAGTACTCAAAATGGCACCGATAGCCTTTGCCCATACTATGTCACAGAGGCTATCGGTGCCATTGGTCAGCCCCTGTCACATGGTAGGAGCACAAGATGGCACCAATGACCATGTGACAGGGGTTGACCAATGGCACCGGTAGCCCCTGTGACAAAGGCTATCGGCGCCATGATGAAACCGGCACCGAGAGTATGAGAGTGCAGGGGATGGCTCCCGGACTCCCCGCTGGACCACCAGGGAGTTTTGGTAAGTCTTGGGGGGGTTAGGAGGGTGAGGGGTTGTAGTTAATTTTAATTTTAATTTTAGCTGGGACACGAATAGAAATCGCTGTATTAACGCATCGGGGCGCCATAGAATGCAATGTATCTGCTCCCCGATGAATCCGAATCACAAATGCAATGTATGGCATCCCTCTGCACATCCCTATAAGTTTTGAACTATCAGGCTAAGTAGCGGCACTTATCCAAACAAGTTACGATTAATCCAGGCTAAGTATCAGCAAAACCACTACTTTTCCAGATACAGCAAGTCTTAAAACACTACTTAGTAAGATAAATAGCGCTTTTAAGGCCTCTCCAGCTAGCTGACCTAGCCAGATAAGTAGTAGGGGTGTGCATTTGTTTCTAACGTATTTCTCATCCGCAACGTATAGGGCCCTATTCGTTGTATTCGTGGGGAAGAGAAACGTATCGCGATTCCCCACGAATACACCAAATCCACCGAATTATTCGGCTGTCTAAAGGACCCAATTTAAACAACCCCTCCACCCTCCTGACCCCCCCCCAAGACTTACCAAAACTCCCTGGTGGTCCAGCAGGGAGTCCGGGAGCCATCCCCTGCACTCACACCCGGACCCCCGCTAGACCACCAGGGAGTTTTGGTAAGTCTTGGAGGGGTCAGGAGGGTGAGGGGTTGTTTAAATTGTGTCCTTTAGATGGCGCCGATGGCCACGTGACAGGGGCTGACCAATGACACTGGTAGCCCCGTGATATAATAGGGCAAAGGCGATTGGCGCAATTTTGAATACTGGCATCCGACAGCCGGAGTGCAGGAGGTCGCTCCCGGACCCCCGCTGGACTTTTGGCAAGTCTTGTGGGGGTCAGGATGGTCCCCCAAGACTTGCCAAAAGTCCCTGGTGGTCCAGCAGGGTCCGGGAGCGATCTCCTGCACTCGGGCCATTTGCTGCCAGTAATCAAAATGGCGCCGATAGCCTTTGACCTACTATGTCACAGGGGCTACCGGTGCCATTGGTCAGCCCCTGTCACATGGCCATCGGCACCATCTTGTGCTCCTACCATGTGACAGGGGCTGACCAATGGCACTGGTAGCCCCTGTGACATAGTAAGGGCAAAGGCTATTGGCGCCATTTTGAAACTGGCAGCGAGGGTGTGAGTGCAGGGGATGGCTCCCGGACCCCCCCGCTGGACCACCAGGGAGTTTTGGTAAGTCTTGGGGGGGTCAGGAGGGTGGGGGGTTGTAGGTAATTTAATTTTAGCAGGGAAACAAATCGGAATTAACGGTTAAACGTATTGGGGGGCCCCCTTGCTGAATGCAACGTATCTGCCCCCCAATGAATCTGAATCCCGAATGCAATGTATGGCGTCCCTCTGCATATCCCTAATAAGTAGCATTTCAAAATTTATCCAAGAAAGAGGCAACTTTACCAATACTTAGTGTTGTGTCCATCGGTCTGCGATGGCTTTACCCCACCTGCCTCTCTCTACTTGCGGCTGCTTCCGCTCACCTTGGACTGATGGCCGCTGCGGCATCTGCTTGCCATTCTCTCTGGCGTCCCTGGACCGGCTTTGGTGCTGCCTCCTGCCATTCGCCTTCAAGGTACCTCTAGGGTTCATGCACAGACGCTGCCCTCATCTTTAACTTCACATTGGCACGAACCTCAGGGGCGTTCCCCTGTTCTGACATCAAGACTCCAGGGTATATCTGCCTACAGTATTTGCTAGCTCGTTGAGTTAGCAATGAAATTTGTACGGATGGGATTCACTCTCCATTCCTAAGCTACTCTGCCACTCCAGCTCTATCTGGAACTCTTACTACCCTTTGGGGTCGCTAATGGGGTACCCATTCCTTGGGGGCCTTTCTGCTTCTTTCAGGTGCTATCAGGAAACTAGTAGGGATGTGAATCGTTTTAGGATGATTAAAATTATCGTCCGATAATTTTAATATCGTCTTAAACCGTTATGGAACACAATACAATAGAGATTCTAACGATTTATCGTTATAAATCGTTAGAATCGTGAGCCGGCACACTAAAACCCCCTAAAACCCACCCCTGACCCTTTAAATTAAATCCCCCACCCTCCCGAACCCCCCCCCCAATGACTTAAATAACCTGCGGGTCCAGCGGCGGTCCGGAACGGCAGCGGTCCGGACCGCCGCTGGACCCGCAGGTTATTTAAGTCATTTGGGGGGGGGTTCGGGAGGGTGGGGGATTTAATTTAAAGGGTCGGGGGTGGGTTTTAGGGGGTTTTAATGTGCCGGTTTTGCGATTTTACGTTTTTTTTGATTTTTCACGATTTTTTCACGATTTTTCACGATATTTTACCCCCCCAAACGGCAACAATACGATTCCCTCCCCCTCCCAGCCGAAATCGATCTTTAAGACGATCGAGGACACGATTCACATCCCTAGAAACCAGTACTCGCTCCTCGAAAGCCCATGTTCCCTGTGTCACTGCCTACAACCTCTACCCTTCTACTTGGAAGAACTAACTTACAGTCACCATCAGTAAGTACAGAAAACATCTCTCTCTACAGTACGGCTTCGCCGGAATCAGGTACTCGCTCCTTGAGGGCCTGCTCTCTGCTCTGGTGCCAGACCTCTCATCTAGTGGAATCTCTGCTACTGCTAGTGAGTACAATGCTACTGAGTCTCTCTGATCTAAGAGATCAGGTACTCGCTCCTCGAGGGCCTGCTCTCCCTGTCTCAGAGCTCTCCTATTCTATTTGGGACTCTGCATGCTAATCTTATTGTGTGCTCTTTCCACTACAGCACTGCTCTACAGAGAATCCGCTGTTCCAGCGTTCTGTGAGAGACGCGCCCAGCCATGTTCTACAACCATTACTCACTACTGCCATCTCTGGTGGTTCCATAAACTGTTTAATAAAAGATTCAAATCTGTATTTGTCTGTCCGGAGTTTAGCCTGACACTGTTGTCCCTCACGGGACTGCCCCCCATGGGCATGGTCAGCTGCCACATTGTCCAAGGATCCACCCAAACACCATTAACCATAACACTTAGCCAGATAAAATCAGAATTTATGTAGATAAATACCACTATTTAACCAGATAGGTTGGAACTTATCCAAACATGTAATATTCAAGTTTGGTTTTTTTTAGATGTGCATGCATATTGTAAGGTACTTTTGCTAATTTTTTATAACCTGCATATTCCCTATAAGAGCATGTTATTAAATACAGGAGTAGATTTTCGGGCATTCATATACACATGTATTTGGGCACACACCCAGTTGTTGAAAAGTTATCCTCCCAATCTGTGGTATAAGGTGAAATCAGGTGACTGATCCTCTGCCCTGGCTTCAATTTCCTGTGCCACACTACCCCTATACAGCCTTTAAGAAATGACCATAGGCTTAAAGTTTTATTAGTGAGAAATGGCATATTTTACACAACCTTTTAGATGACTATATTTGTTCTGCCTGACTGAGATATGATACTATGAAAGAGAGGAAATAAACATAAATAAGATAACCCTACTCCTTCCCAGATTTTCAGTCCTGCATCAACTTAGAGTAGGAAAAAGAAGGGGGTGTGGTCTCTGGCTATAAATTATATCTTGCCCCATACATATCCCTTTATGACAGATAGAATAGAATATCTCTTTATTAAATTACAGGGCAAGGGAAGCATGGGTTTACATAAGAACATGTTATACTGACTCAGACCAAGGGTCCATCAAGCCCAGCATCCTGTTTCCAACAGTGGCCAATCCAGGCCATAAGAACCTGGTAAGTACCCAAAAACTAAGGGGTAGATTTTATAAATCTGCGCCCGCGCATACTTTTGTTCGTGCACCAGGCGCAAACAAGAGTACGTGGGATTTCAATGGATACGCACGTAACCGTGCGTATCCATTAAAATCCGGGGTTGGCGTGCGCAAGGCTGCCCAAAATCGTCAGTCTGGCGTGCCGAGCCACGCAGCCTGCCTCCGTTCCCTCTGAGGCCGCTCCGAAATAGGAGCAGCCTCGGATGGAACTTTCCTTCCACCTCCCCCCACCTTCCCCTCCCTTCCCCTACCCAACCCACCCCCCCAGCCCTATCTAAACCCTCCCTACCTCTTGTTGTACAAGTTACGCCTGCCTGAAGCAGGCATAACTTGCGCTCGCTGGGCTGGCCGCTGGCGCGCGATTCCCAGGCACGGGAGCAGTTTTGGAGGCCTCGGCCATGCCCCGAAACGCCCCTGGGCCGGAACCACGCCCGCGGCCCCACCCCCAAATGACACGCCACCGCGACATGTCCCCCCCCAGGAAAGCCCCGGGAATTATGCGCATCCCACGGCTTGCGTGCGCCGCCGAGCCTACTGAACATAGGCTCGGCATACGCAGGGGGTACTTCGGCCAGGTTTTCAGGGGCCAAGCACGTATCTTATGCTTGTACCCCTTTGAAAATCTGGCTCTAAGTCTATTCCATGTTACCGCTGCTAGTAATAGCAATGGCTATTTTCTAAGTCAACTTAATTAATAGCAGGTAATGGACTTCTCCTCCAAGAACTTATCCAATCCTTTTTTAAACACAACTATACTAACTGCACTAACCTCATCCTCTGGCAACAAATTCCAGAGTTTAATTGTGCATTGAGTAAAAAAGAACTTTCTCCGATTTGTTTTAAATGTGCCACATGCTAACTTCATGGAGTGCCCCCTAGTCTTTCTATTATCCGAAAGAGTAAATAACTGATTCACATCTACCCATTCTAGACCTCTCATGATTTTAAATACCTCTTTATTTTTGGTTTACCAGTCTCCTGATTGTCAGTTGATTTCTGTGACAATGTCGTTAGATAAACTTGCAGCTATGTCACTATCTTGCGTAAAATTAATAATTCTTGGGGATTTTAATTTTCACATAGATCTTCCAGATTCTAATTAGAGCAAAACATTCTTGGATGCTACTGCAACTATAGGTTTAATCCAAACATTTCAACAGCCTACCCATCAGGCAGGGCAAATGAGAAATTACTACTTGCCTAAATAATTTCATTTTCTTTAGGATGGTCAGATAAATCCAGGACCAGTAGCTTATGTACCTCTACCAGCAGATGCAGACAGAACAAACTGATATCACAGTATGGGGCAGATCTTTAAGATTATGCACGTGGGGTACATTTGTGTGCACTACCCAGTGTGCACAAATGTACACCTGATTTTATAACAGCAGCCAGGGGAGGGAAGTTGGATTTATCTGAGCATCGTAAATAAAAGGAAATTATCAGGTAAGTAGTAATATCTCATTTTATAGCATCTGATTAAATTAATCCAGGACCAGTGAGATGAGCCCAAGCTATTCCAAAATAGGTTGATAGGTTGCCTGTGGTCCTGTCAAAACCACATGTGCAAAGGCTGCATCCTTCAAGGCCAAGGCTGCATCCTTCAAGGCCTGCATATCAATGATAATACCTGGAAAAGGTGTGTAAGGAGGTCGATATGACATCTCAGCAAATGTTGACGGGAGAAAACAATGTAACTTCTGCCCATGATATTGCCTTAGCCCTAGTGGAATGACCCACTAACCTGACTAGCTAATGGCTTTTCATAATCCACACACACAGTTATGATTACCTCTTAATTGTAGCCAGCAGTCTGCTCTCCCTGCTTACTACCATCGTGGAGGACAAACAGGTGATCTGTCTTTTGTAAAGGCTTAGTAACCTCCAGATACCTAATGATATGTCTCTTGAAATCCAAGGGTCATATCTGGTGATACTCCTCTTCATCTCCTTCCCTGTCCAGAGATGGCAGGGAAATTGACTGATTCAAGTGAAAACCAGAGACCACTTTTCGTTAAAAATCATAAGAACATAAGAACATGCCATACTGGGTCAGACCAAGGGTCCATCAAGCCCAGCATCCTGTTTCCAACAGTGGCCAATCCAGGCCATAAGAACCTGGCAAGTACCCAAAAACTAAGTCTATTCCATGTTACCATTGCTAGTAATAGCAGTGGCTAATTTCTAAGTCAATTTAATTAATAGCAGGTAATTGACTTCTCCCCCAAGAACTTATCCAATCCTTTTTAAACACAGCTATACTAACTGCACTAACCACATCCTCTGGCAACAAATTCCAGAGTTTAATTGTACATTGAGTAAAAAAGAACTTTCTCCGATTAGTTTTAAATGTGCCACATGCTAACTTCATGGAGTGCCCCCTAGTCTTTCTATTATCCAAAAGAGTAAATAACCGATTCACATCTACCCGTTCTAGACCTCTCATGATTCTAAAAACCTCTATCATATCCCCCCCTCAGCCGTCTCTTCTCCAAGCTGAAAAGTCCTAACCTCTTTAGTCTTTCCTCATAGGATAGCTTTTCCATTCCCCTTATCATTTTGGTAGCCCTTCTCTGTTCCTTCTCCATCGCAATTATATATTTTTTGAGATGCGGCGACCAGAATTGTACACAGTATTTTCAAGATGCGGTCTCACCATGGAGCAATATATTATGACATTTTCCATTTTATTCACCATTCCCTTTCTAATAATTTCCAAAATTCTGTTTGCTTTTTTGACTGCCGCAGCACACTGAACCGACGATTTCAATGTCTTATCCACTATGACGCCTAGACCTCTTTCTTGGGTTGTAGCATCTAATATGGAACCTAACATTGTATAACTATAGCATGGGTTATTTTTCCCTATATGCATCACCTTGCACTTATTCACATTAAATTTCATCTGCCATTTTGATGCCCAGTTTTCCAGTCTCACAAGGTCTTCCTGCAATTTATCACAATCTGCTTGTGAGTTAACTACTCTGAACAATTTTGTGTCATCTGCAAATTTGATTATTTCACTAGTATTTCTTTCCAGCTCATTTATAAATATATTGAAAAGTAAGGGTCCCAATACAGATCCCTGAGGCACTTCACTGTCCACTCTCTTCCACTGAGAAAATTGTCCATTTAATCCTACTCTCTGTTTCCTGTCTTTTAGCCAGTTTGCAATCCACGAAAGGACATCGCCACCTATCCCATGACTTTTTACTTTTCCTAGAAGCCTCTCATGAGGAACTTTGTCAAACGCCTTCTGAAACTCCAAGTATACTACATCTACTGGTTCACCTTTATCCACATGTTTATTAACTCCTTCAAAAAAGTGAAGCAGATTTGTGAGGCAAGACTTGCCTTAGGTAAAGCCATACTGACTTTGTTCCATTAAACCATGCCTTTCTATATGTTCTGTGATTTTAATGTTTAGAACACTTTCCACTATTTTTCCTGGCACTGAAGTCAGGCTAACCGGTCTGTAGTTTCCTGGATCGCCCCTGGAGCCCTTTTTAAATATTGGGGTTACATTAGCTATCCTCCAGTCTTCAGGTACAATGGATGATTTTAATGATAGGTTACACATTTTTACTAATAGGTCTGAAATTTCATTTTTTAGTTCCTTCAGAACTCTGGGGTATATACCATCCAGTCCAGGTGATTTACTACTCTTCAGTTTGTCAATCAGGTCTACCACATCTTCTAGGTTCACCGTGATTTGATTCAGTCCTTCTGAATCATTACCCATGAAAACCTTCTCCAGTACGGGTACCTCCCCAACATCCTCTTCAGTAAACACAGAAGCAAAGAAATCATTTAATCTTTCCATTTAATCTTTCCATTTAATCTTTCCATTTAATCTAATCATTTAATCTTTCCAATCTTTCTTGATTATATTGTATACTAATCTGTTTGGTTTCTTGATATTAGATTGTTGTAAGATTCAAAAAACCCACACAAAAAAAAAAAAAAATTCCCAGTATCCCTCTAATTGTATAGCTGTCATATAATCTGTTTCAAATTGGGATATAAGTGCTGTGGGATCATTTACTAGCTAAAGGACAAGTAAACTTTCAGAAAGTGTCTTGCCCTACCCAGCTTGACCTAGGTATAAACTGTTTAACTCCCTCCCACCCTACCCCTCTGCCCACCCACCCCTAGGTTTGTATTTCTAATGTAGTCATCCTAACTTCATAATAGGCAACCAGATAAATTAGTAAATTGATTATTCCTTAGGTGTACCAATCAAATAATTTACCTAAATGAGTACTATTCAATGCAACTGCTGTGGAGCCTTTATATTGAGGGTAATCATATGGAAATTTAAGGCTTGCCCCTTTTTTTCAAAACTCTCTACCTTGGAAAAGGAGCTGAATGACTTTAAAGCTGAATTAGCTTCAATAAAGAGAGTCTCAGCCACGGTACATTATTCAGGAAATAATTTCCACTTACCACTGAATAACCAAAACTCAAGAAAAAAGAGATTTACTGTGGGCTCAGGTAGGATAAGACCTGTAACCCACAGACACCCATTATTGAAAGCTGTGCAGCCCACAACTCTATCCCCCCACTCACACAGGCCATTAAGGAACTTAAAAAGTATTACAGTGGGCTCTGGTAGAATAAGACCTGTGTTCCGTAGACACACACTGTATCAAGTGCAACAAGTACAAAATGCCTTCTCTGTATTAAATTCTGAAGAAGTCCTTGAGAAAATGATTGAAATGTTATCGGAAAAGAGAGAAAAAACCCAATGCATACAGAAATTCCAGATCAGAAACCAAAGGAAAAAGCTCACGGTGATGGATGACTCTGTCATCAGAGGCATTAATCTCTTCCCTTGCACAAATGCAAAGAGAAAAGTGGATAACAAAACTCAACTAAATAGGTCACAAAAGGAGTCCAGGAACAGCAGTAACCTGAACAAAGAAAGCTGGAAAGCTATGAGCACAAATGCTCGTAGTTTGGGTAATAAAATCTCAGAGCTGCAAGCCCTAATGGTGGAGGCGGACTTGGACGTTGTTGCTGTCACGGAAACGTGGTTTACGGAATCTCATGACTGGGATACGGCAATACCAGGCTATAACTTGTTAAGGAAGGACAGAGAGGATAGGAAAGGGGGAGGAGTGGCTCTTTATGTCAGAAACAATATCCAAGCATCAGAGCTGCAAGGAAGATGGGGCAAATAAAAAGCACTATGGGCCGACTTAAAAAAAGATGGGGCATCCATTTTTATTGGAGTGGTTTACAGGCCTCCAAACCAAAAGGAAGAGCTGGACAGAGATCTGGTTGAAGACATCCACAGGATAGCAAAGAAAGGAGAAGTGGTGATCGTTGGAGACTTTAATATGCCAGATGTAGACTGGAGAATCCCATCTGCAGAATCTAATAATAGTAGAGAAATATTAGATGCCCTGCAAGTAGCTTTGTTCAAACAAATGGTAATGGAACCCACGAGAGAAGGAGCTATACTCGACTTAGTGCTCACTAATGGAGATAATGTCTCAGACGTCCAGGTGGGTGCCCACCTCAGCACCAGTGATCATCAAACAGTATGGTTTAATATCACAAAAAGGACATGGAAAAGAAGCACAAAAACCCAAGTTTTGATGTTCAAAAACACAGACTTTGATGAAATGGGGAAGTACCTGGAGGAAGAACTAAAAGGCTGGGAAAACAAGAGAGATGTGGATCAACAGTGGACCAATCTAAAAGGAGCAATTACCAAGACAACTAATCTATATGTTAGAAAAGTAAAGAAAAGCAAAAGAAAAATGAAACCTATCTGGTTCTCAAAGGAGGTGGCTGACAAAATAAAGGCTAAAAGAACAACGTTCAAGAAATATAAAAGATCCCAAAAGGAGGAGCACAAAGAAGAATATCTGGTAGAACTGAGGGAGATGAAGAAATTAATCATGATGGCAAAAAGTCAAGCGGAAGAGAGGATTGCCAAAGAGGTAAAGAGTGGTAACAAAACATTTTTCAGATACATCAGTGAAAAGAGAAAAGTTCAAAGTGGTATAGTGAAATTGAAAGGTGGAAAGGATCAATGTGTGGAGAGAGACGAAGAAATGGCAGAAATATTAAATGAATACTTCAGTTCTGTGTTCACTAAAGAGGACCCTGGAGAAGGACCGTCACTAGTTAACAAGAAACTGGAGGGGAATGGAGTAGATGTAACTCCATTTACAGTAGAAAATGTATTTGGAAGAGCTGGTGAAACTGAAAGTGGACAAAGCCATGGGGCCTGATGAAGTTCATCCCAGAATACTGAGGGAGCTCAGAGATGTGCTGGAGGGTCCGCTGTGTGACCTGTTCAATAGATCCATAGAAACGGGAGTGGTGCCGAATGATTGGAGGAGAGCGGTGGTGGTCCCGCTTCACAAGAGTGGGAACAGAGAAGAGGCTGGTAACTACAGACCGGATAGCCTCACTTCGGTGGTGGGAAAAGTAATGGAGTCACTGTTGAAAGAGAGAATAGTGAACTATCTACAGTCGGGAGAATTGCTGGACCAGAGGCAGCATGGATTCACCATTGGAAGATCCTGTCAGACAAATCTGATTGACTTTTTTGACTGGGTAACCAAGGAATTGGATCAAGGAAGAGCACTCGATGTCATCTACTTGGATTTCAGCAAAGCTTTTGACACTGTCCCGCACAGGAGACTGGTGAATAAAATGAGAAGCTTAGGAGTGAGTGCCGAGGTGGTGGCCTGGATTGCAAACTGGTTGACGGACAGAAGACAACGTGTGATGGTAAATGGAACTCTCTCTGAAGAGAGAGCGGTTTTAAGCGGTGTACCGCAGGGATCGGTGTTGGGACTGGTCCTTGTCAATATCTTTGTGAGCGACATTGCAGAAGGGATAGAAGGTAAGGTATGTCTTTTTGCAGATGACACTAAGATCTGCAACAGAGTGGACATGCCGGAAGGAGTGGAGAGAATGAGACGGGATTTAAGGAAGATGGAAGAGTGGTCGAAGATATGGCAGCTGACATTCAATGCCAAGAAGTGCAGAGTCATGCATATGGGGAGTGGAAATCCGAATGAACTGTATTCGATGGGGGGAGAAAGGCTGACATGCACGGAGCAGGAGAGAGACCTTGGGGTGATGGTGTCTAATGATCTGAAGATGGCGAAACAATGTGACAAGGCGATAGCTAAAGCCAGAAGAATGCTGGGCTGCATAGAGAGAGGAATATCGAGTAAGAAAAGGGAAGTGATTATCCCCTTGTACAGGTCCTTGGTGAGACCTCACCTGGAGTATTGTGTTCAATTCTGGAGACCGTATCTCCGAAGAGACAGAGACAAGATGGAGGCGGTCCAGAGAAGGGCGACCAAAAAGGTGGAAGGTCTTCATGAAATGACTTATGAGGAGAGATTGAAGAATCTAAATATGTACACCCTGGAGGAAAGGAGGAGCAGAGGTGATATGATACAGACTTTCAGATACTTGAAAGGTTTTAATGATCCAAAGGCAACAACAAACCTTTTCCGTAGGAAAAAAATCAGCAGAACCAGGGGTCACGATTTGAAGCTCCAGGGAGGAAGATTCAGAACCAATGTCAGGAAGTATTTCTTCACGGAGAGGGTGGTGGATGCCTGGAATGCCCTTCCGAAGGAAGTGGTGAAGACCAGAACTGTGAAGGACTTCAAAGGGGCGTGGGATAAATACTGTGGATCCATAAAATCAAGAGGCCGTCAATAAAGAGTGGGTGGCTCGTCAGAATGACGGCTACTGCCTGGAGATAATACCCTTATTCAATAAACATACACATGGTTACTGTGACTCCAACATCGCTCTAAGCTACAACAGCAAAAGGAAATGTGGAAAAAAGGATTCGCACTCACAAAGCGGGGAGTAGCTGGCTTGTTACGGCGGTTACTACCCCAAACCAAATAAGCCTGATACTTCACTTTCAATACATATCCAGTATAGCTCTCTGCTTCAACGGCAGGGGAGAAAAACTGATACTTCACGCATATCCAGCATAGCTCTCTGCTTCAATGGCAGGGGAGAAGAAAAACAACCAATAAGGGCTGAATAACATAGCCTGGGTAAAACAAATAAGCATGGGTGTAGCTTGCTTATTGCGGCGGTTACTTCCCCTACTACCCCTAACTAATCAAGCTTGATATTTCACTTGGATGCAGCTCCATCACTGCTCTCTACATTAATGGTGGGGGTGGAATGGAAATAGAACCAAAGAGCTAAGAGAAACAGATAAGTATGAGAAAAACATGTGTGAAGCTTGCTGGGCAGACTGGATGGGCCATTTGGTCTTCTTCTGCCGTCATTTCTATGTTTCTATGTTTCCACAATGGCCTTACCTTCTCTAAGTGCCCCTTTAACCCCTCGATCATCTATTGGTCCAACTGACTCCCTCACAGGCTTTCTGCTTCGGATATATTTAAAAAAGGTTTTACTGTGAGTTTTTGCCTCTACGGCCAACTTCTTTTCAAATTCTCTCTTAGCCTGTCTTATCAATGTCTTACATTTAATTTGCCAACATTTATGCATTATCCTATTTTTTTTTCTTTTGGATCCTTCTTCCAATTTTTGAATGAAGATCTTTTGGCTAAAATAGCTTCTTTCACCTCCCCTTTTAACCATGCCAGTAATTGTTTTGCCTTCTTTCCACCTTTCTTAATGTGTGGAATACATCTTGCACACTTTTTACTTTTGTAGCTGCTCCTTTCATTTTTTTTCTAACAATTTTTCTCATTTTATCAAAGTTTACCTTTTGAAAGTTTAGCACGAGAGCCGTGGATTTGCATACTGTTCCTCTTCCAGTCAAGAATTCAAATTTGATCATATTATGATCACTATTGCTCAGCGGCCCCCACCACCATTACCTCTCTCACCAAATCCTGTGCTCCACTGAGAATTAGATCTAAAATTGCTCCCTCTCTTGTCGATTCCTGAACCAATTGTTCCATAAAGCTATCATTTATTCCATCCAGGAACGTTATCTCTCTAGCATGTCCCGATGATGCATTTACCCAGTCAATATTGGGGTAATTGAAGTCTAATAACAAAAATGTGGAACCCAAAATATTTTAAATTATAGCCTAAGAAGGTGTCAGCAAGCCTGACGTTATATGTCTCTTGAAATAGACACTAACCGGTCTTTTCAATCATCCACCTTCATCATCTTTTAATACTTCAACAAATTATTTTTATGATTTTTTTCTTATTATTATTTAAAATAGTCCTCCATCCTTAGTAACAAAAATTACTCAGACTCTTAACAACCATATATTAACATCGTCCTACACAGGCCAGTGTTTCGCTTGATCAGCTTCCTCAGGGGCATGTGGAAAATGCCTTAACAAGTGTCATTTACCCATTCAGACGGGACCAGACGTCTCAACCATCTTATCAGGAAAGTGGGAGGAGCTTCCTGATAAAATGGTTGAGACGTCTGGTCCCGTCTGAATGGGTAAATGACCACACTACTAATTTGGTTAGCTTCCCTAATTTCTCTTAGCATTTCACTGTCCGTCTCACCATCTTCATCAGGTGGACGGTAGTATACTCGTATCACTATAGTCTTCCCCGACACACAAGGGATTTCTACCCATAAAGATTCAATTTTGCATTTAGTCTCATGCAGGATGTTTATCCTGTTGGACTCTATGCCATCCTGGACATAAAGCGCCAAACTTATGGCCCACTAATAAATCCAACAACAATTTAAGACTCCACAAAGGTATCGGAAACCGCAAGGTAGGTGGTGTTTCACTCCTTTCAGCAAATGGGCCAAATCAGGTTGAGCCAACAAGGATCTATATTCACCTGACCCCTGAAATAGGCGAGAGCCACTATCTGTACTTTTAAGGAATTGAGGGCCAACCCTTTATTCAATCCATCCCCCAAAAATTCCAAAAGGAGCAGGATCTTGACTGAACAAGGAAGAGTACCAAGCCTCAAATACTCGCCAAACCCACACATAGGCTAAGGAAGTGAAGAACTTTCTAGCTCTTACCAAGGTAAAATCACTGTCGCAGAGTATCCAAATTTCTGCAAGCGAGCCCTTTCAAGGGTCATACCAAAATAAAAAATTGAATCAGATCTTCATGAAGAGCAAGTCCCTGCCACAACAGATTCCTAAGTACAGGAAGTAGAAGGGGTGAGTCCACTAGGAGTCATTGCAGATCCGCATACTATGGGGCAGATTTTATACTTTTGTTTGCACAACAGGCATACTTTTGTTTGCGTACTTTTGTTTGCGCAACAGGCACGAACAAGAGTATGCGGGATTTCAATAGATATGTGCGTAGCCGCGCATATCCATTAAAATCCAGGGTCGGCGCATGCAAGGCTGCCCAAAATCGGCCACCTGCACGCGCCGAGCCGTGCAGCCTGCCTCCGGAACGGAGGCAGGCTGCACGGAGCGGAGCGGAGCGGAGCGGAGCGGCCTCAGAGGGAACTTTCCTTCCAGCCCCCCGCACCTTCCCTTCCCTTCCCCTACCTAAACCACCCCCCCCCCGCCCTATCTAAACCCCCACTACCTTTGTCGGCAAAGTTACGCCTGCTGGAAGGAGGCGTAACTTTGCGCGTGCCAGGCCAGCTGCCGCGCTCCATGTTCCTGTCCAGAGGCTGGTCCGGAGGCCGCGGCCACGCCCCCAGAACACCCCCGGACCGAAACCACGCCCGTGGCGCCTCCCCCGAAATGCCGCACCACTCACCACATGCCCCCGAAATGCCACATCACTACTGGCATGCCCCCGACACGCCCCCCAACATGCCCCTCCATGCAAGCCCCGGGACTTGCGCGCGCTGCCGAGCCTATGCAAAATAGGCTCGGCGCGCACATGGGGGGTTTGGGGTAGGTTTTCAGGGGGTACGCATGTACCCCTTTGAAAATCTACCCCTATGGTCTCCTGGGCCAATCTGGAGCACTAAGAGCACCATTCTTCTCTGTTGCTCAACCATTTGAATCAATCTGTGCAACATGGGTCACAGAGGAATGGCATACAGCAAATTGTCTTCCGGCCACTCCTACATGAGATCATCGATCCCCATTGACTTTGGATCTCTCCTGCATCTGAAGAATCAAGGAACTTTTGCATTGTGAGACATCACCAGAAGGTCTAGAAATGGAAGACCCCAGTGATCCAGAATCAGCTGAAATGCCTCGTCTAACAACGCCCATTCTCCTGAGTACAGACTCTTCCTGCTGAGAAAGTCTGCTCTTACATTGTCTTTTCCTACTATGTGCAAGGCTAAGATCATCTGGAGATGCACTTCGGCCGATTCCCTCATGATTGATGTAAGCCACAGTCATTCCATTGTCCAACATTATCTGAACCACTCAACCCTGAAACTGCCACCGATCTAACAAACATGCCAGTTGGACTGCCCTGGCTTCCAGCTGAATGATATTCCAGAGAGAGACTTCTGTATTCCAGTGACCTTGTGCTGTCAGTTCCTGACAGTGGGTTCCCCAATTGAGAAGGCTTGCATTTGTCATGACTTCTAGCCAGTACTGAGATGCTAGAGAAACTCCCTTCCTTAGATCATCCACTTGTAGCCACCAATGCAGTTGGGAGTAGACCTCCATAGGCAGGTGGAGCCAAATAGAATAGTCCTGAGACTGCGGACTCCACTGAGACAGCAGAAAGCAGTGGAGAGGATGCATATGCACTCTCACCCATGGTACCACTTCCAGGGTTGCTGCCTGTAAACCAAGCACTTGTAAGTAGGACCATACAGACAGGCACACAGAGAGTTCATCAACAGATGCAGTTGTGCCGTCAGCTTCTGAATACAAGCTTCCAGCAGGAAAACTTTGCCTGCTTTGCATCGAACTGAACCCCTAGGTATTCCAATGATTGATCAGGCTGAAGACTCCTCTTGGCCAGGTTCACCACCCAGCCAAGCTCCTGAAACAGGGAGATCACCTTGCGGGTCACCACATGGCTCTCTTCCAGTGACTTGTCTTCAATCAGCCAGTTGTCCAAAAAGGTTGTACTAGGATCCCTTCCCTTTCTTAACTCTGCCGCAACTGCTACCATTACCTTAGAAACGGTCCTAGAAGCAGTGGCCAGGCCAAAAGGCAGCACCCAAAACTGATGATGGTGACCCAAAACCGCAAAACACAGAAAATATTGATGCTCTAGATAGATGGGAATGTGAAGATACACGTTAGACAGGTCCAGAGAGGTCAGAAATTCCTCCGACTGCACGGCCATTATCACAGAGTGCAAAGTTTCCATGCAAAAATGAATCACCCGCAGATGATGGTTGACCCCCCCCCCCCCCCCCTTTGAGATCCAGGATGGGATGAAAGGAGCCCTCCTTCTTGAGCACAATGAAATAAATGGAATGTTGCCCCATATTTTCTTGAATCATGGGCATTGGAACCACAGCCTCAGACTGAGGAGCCTTCCTAATATTACCCTCCACCACCTGCTTCTGTGGGGAATGGCAGGGTGATACCATGAACACTTCCCAAGAAACACTGCAAAACCCCAGCTAATATCCTTCTCATATCACTTCCAAGACCCCTTGATCCGTTGTGATCTTGACCCACCTCTGATAAAAAGAGAGAGAGGCATCCCCCTATATCCTGTTCTCAGGGTTGGGTCACCAAACCTTCATTGGGAGGCTCAGGAAGTTCCACTACCCAAGCCCACAACCCTTCTGGGTTGTCTGGGATGAAAGGAATGCGACCTACTGAAAAGGACAAGTCCTCTGAAAGGTCACTTCTCTATAAGGTCAAAAATGCTCACTCTGGTCCTCTGAGCCCTCCCAGCCAGGCGGATTTTCAGGATATCCCTAATGAATATGCATGAGATTTATTTGCATGTACTAACTTCCTGTGTATACAAAATATTTCTCATACATATTTATTAGGAATCTCCTGAAAATCTAACTGGCTGGTTGGGCTGATACGACCGGTGTGAGCACCCCTGCCCTAGTAATCCAGTGTCATTTATAAGAAACCACATAAGGCACATTTTCATAGGAGGTAACATATCAAATGCCTTTTATAGTCCCTAGTTCCATCAGAAAACTATTTCATTAGGGATATCCTGAAAACCCAACTGGCTAGGGGGGCCCTTAGGACCAGTTTGAGTGCCCCTGTACTAAGGTACTGAGAGAAATGAAGCAGAATAATCCATCTCTTAAAAGATTGTGGAATAATCAAAGCTTGAACATAAGGCTTTCTGGAAAAAAAACAGTTGGATCTTTATAAACATTTGATGAAAACTACTGAAAAGGCATATTACTCTGCTAAGATTAAAAAAAAAAGTCTTTAAATGCATCAAAACAAATGTTTTCTTCTATTAAATCTTTATTGAACTTGGATCATCCTCCTAATGAACCCTCATTTTTATGGAATGTTGAGAGTATGTTGCTTGTCCCTTAATGGGGAAAGTATTTAAAATGTGTGATGAACTTGTTCCCAGATTAACCAGACAACTTGTTATAAAACAATACAGAACTGGATATCACCCAAGATCCTTGCCTGTCATCTTTGGTTAAGCTAACTAGAGAAGATCTGAACAGTCCCCCCCCCCCCTCTGTCATCCCTTCTCCAAGCTGAAGAGTTCTAATCTGTTTAGCCTTCCTTAATATGGGAGAAGTTCCATTGCTTTTATCATTGGTATTGCCCTTTTTTGTGCCTTTTCTGGCTCCACTATACATTGCTTATAATAGGGTGACCTGAACTGCCCACAGTACTCAAAGTATGGCCAGGGCTGGTGGAAGCACTAGGTGAACTAGGCCTGGGCCTAGGGCGCCGAGTATTAGGGGGCGCCGCAAGCAGTGGTATCCCGAGGAGGGCCAATGCCCCTGGGTGCAGGGAGGCTCATGCAGCCGCCGGTGGACCTCATCCCACTGGCGGCTGAGCAGCAACACATAGCAGGCAGATCGGCAGGACCATGGTGGAGCTCATGTCACCACGGCCCGAAGAAAAAAGTTGTGTTTAAACGTGCAGGTGCTCCTCCTCCTTTCTGCCTGCACAGCCCCGGAAGAAAACATTGCCAGAGCTGCGCGGACAGGAAGGAGTAGGAGCATCAGCCGCGTGCTGTGCGCCGGATACACACAGCAAGAGGATCGGCAGGGCCATGGTGGAGCATGGCCCGAAGAAAAAAGTTGCGTTTATACATGCAGTTACTCCTCCTCCTTCCTGCCTGCACGGCCCTGGAAGAACATATTGACAGAGTCGCGCAGGCAAAAAGGAGGAGGAGCATCAGTGCATGCAGAAGAGGAGCAGCGCTTACGGGCAGCAGCGAATCCCAAGTCGCAGTGGCCCAAGAAGAGGAAGAGGCCCGGTAGCAGGGCCACCATGGATCCCACATTGTGGCGGGTGGCCTGAGAAGATCAGGGCCACTGCAGAGCCCATTCCACGGCAACCCGTGAAGAGGAGGCCCAGAGGTGAGAGAGAGGCTGAGGGTCTGTAGAGTGTGTATGTGTGCGTGTATGAGATAAGTTGAGAGATTGTATGTGAGAGTGAGTTGAGAGACTGTGTGTGGGAATGAGGACCTGAATGTTTGCAGAGACAGCATGTGAGGAGCCTCTGTGTGTGTGAGAGAGACAGCATGTGACAGTGAGAGCCTGTGCTTGAGCAAGAGAGCATGTGGGAGTGAGAGAGTGCCTGTGTGTGTGACTCAGACAGCATGTGCCAGTGAGAGACTGTGTGTATGAATGATTGTATGAGAGAGAGCATGTGCCAGTGAGAGCCTGTGTATATGAATGATTGTATGAGAGAGAACATGTGCCAGTGAGAGCCTGTGTGTGTGAGAGAGATAAAGCATGTGAGAATGAGAACCTGACTGTGTGTTTGAGGGAAGAAGATGGAGAGAAAAGATATAGAAAAAAAGACAATATAAAAGGAATTGGCAAAAAAATAAGAAAGGGAAGGTGGAAAAAAAGCCTGTGACCAAGCGATTAGAAAACTAAGATCAGACAGCAAAGGTAAAAAAAATAAATTACTTTTTAGTGATTGGCACATGTAATCTTTGGGAATGTGCCAGAGTAGCACTTTCTCTATGCGGATCTCACAATGTACGAGATCAGCATGGAGAAAGTGGAAGCCCACAGAGCCTGCACAGAGGAGGCAGCAGAATGGGCTTCAGTGTCAGTAGCAGCAATCGACACTTCTCCAATAGTCATGTGGCAGCAGTGACAGTGGCAGCAGATGAATGAGAGAGGTTCCAAGGTTACTGGCAAAAGAAAAAGAGGGGGGTCTGCCTTTAGTGTGTGCATGTGTATGAATGGGACTCTGCCTGGGGGTCTGTGTGTGTGAGAATGAATGTGTGCATGCCTGGGGGATGGGGAGGAAGTGGTGTGAAAATGAATGGGAGCCTGCCTGGCATTCAGTGTATGTGTGTGTGTGTGTGTGTGTATGTATGAGAGAGAGAGAGAGAGAGAGAATGACTGGGAGCTTGCCTGGGTGTGTGTGTTTGTGTGTATGTGAGGGAGCCAGTGAGTGTGAGAGCATGAGTGTGTATGAGAAAATCCAGGGGAGTAAGAGTTTGTGTGTGTGTGGGGGGTGTGTGGAGGGGGAGAGAGTGTCTTAGAGCCTGAGAGTGTGTCAGTGTCTGAGAGAGCGAGAGGTTATGGTGGATATAAGAGCATGAATGTGTATGTATGTGACAGTGTATGTGTGAGAGAAAGAATGGACATGTGAGTATGTGTGAGAGAGAGGATAACCTCCTAATCCTTGACAATATCAGGGTGACTGGAAATCAAGAGTTATCACAGAAGGGGACAGCAGGGGCTTTTTAAAATCCTTATTAGTTTTAATTATTGGATGTTATTTGATGTATGTGCTGTTCTGAAATATTTTATTGGTGTTTGGGAAATTGTAAAAAATGTATATGATTTTAATTAATAGAAATTCTGTTTATCAGTAGTTTTATGTTAAATCTGTTTTTATTATATATCATATAACAATGAACATTACCAAAGCATAACATTTGGTACATAATATATATCCTATTACATACTATTAAATAAGTATTTCCTTGCCCCTACCCATTTTCTTACCCCTCCTCCCATAATCCTACCTCCCTCCCATCCCTCATTCCCTCTCTGCACCGAAGAAGCACAATGATCACATATCAGATATCTATACGATTTTAAAAAAGACTTTTAGATTCATGTGGTAAGGTTAGAATAAAGGGAAGCCAGACTGTGTTTATTGCTTTTCTAGTCTTGATAGACAGGTGATTAATAGCCAAGGTTTCCATGGTTAGTAGATTTATTATAGAAGAACGCCTTAATATAGAAGGTCCTTCTGAAGTTCTCCAGGCTGTTAGTATGGCTTTGCAAGCTAATAAAAAAACTTTTGTAATCCAGAGAATCGAGCCTTTATTTCTTTTGAATGAGTTAGGAAAGATTCCAAAAAGTGCCACCAGTGAAGAAAATGGAATTTTATAACCCACAACTCTATTTGCAGAATGATAAACTTTCTTCCAAAATATTTGAATTGTTGGACAACTCCAAAAGGAATGGCCCAAGTGTGTTGGTCCTCCTTTACACCTGATACATATATCAGAGTTAGTGAAACCTGCTTTGAATGCTTGATGCTGGGAAATGTACATTCTATATATAATTTTATACCTAGTTTCCCGCAAGAGCGTATTGATTGTAATTTTACGCGTACTAACAAATGCAGATTTCAATACTGCAATTGATATCGGATGCTCAAGTTCTAATTGCCATTTAAGTTGCACCTTCTCCAAGGACCAAATCTTATATACAGACTCTAGTTGTTTGTACAAATATGATGAACGTTTCTGGGGGTTTTCTAGATCAAACCAGTTACTTAGAAATTGCCAATTAGTGTCCATGAAGTTTGGTGAACCAAGCGATTGTATATAATGTCGAGCCTTAAGGTATTGGTAGTAGTCAATAGCTGAGAGTTTATAAAAAGAACAAAGTTCTTTAAAAGTAAGAAAAGATCCATCTGTATGTATTAATTGTCCAATACATCTAAGTCCCGAACGATCCCAAAGTCGAAATTGTGATACATCTGATTCTGAAAAGAACTTTGGATTACCACAAAATGGAAGAAATGGTGATATATTGTCAGATAACGAATTCTTCCACATTAGCCTTATCAGTAGTTTAAAATATTCTTTTATTATGGTTTTACTATTAAAACTGATGCTTTATGTTTCTTGATTTTATTTGTTTTATGAGGAATGGTGGTTCTGTTTTTCCATTGTTAATACACAGAGTCTGGCTTCTTGGAGTTTCCATTTCAGTTTTTGTCTAATTTGTGCTCCATTATTTTGTATTCTGTATTTGGCGAGAGTTTGTCTCTGCTCTGTGTGTGTGACCTTGATGAGAGATTCTGCAAGCATGTAGTGTCTGTATAGGGATCTATAGCAATCGGGTTTGTTTTGTTTCCTCAGTAGGTGGTGTATTGTTATTCTAGGACCCAGTGTAATATTTACCCTTGCTTTTTCACAGGTAGGGTTATTATTGTTTGAGCCCTTGGTGTTATTACTGTTATGTTACAATGGGATTGCAGTATAGATTTTGAGTGTCTTTTTTGTGGGGTTTTGTGTTAGTTCACAATGTACCTGGCAGTGGAAGGTGTTTGTGCTGCTGTTACTGTGAGGTGACACCAGAATTTGAAAATATCTTTTAGTATGATGAGCTGTAAGGGAAGCATCCAAGCTCCATTGTTTGGGGGAATTTCAGTGGATGCACAGAGATACAGAACTGGAGGTGCAGGATTTGTATTGACATTCTGTCCCTTCCTATATATTCCAGACTTCACTCTCATAGCCATATAGAATTAGTTGAATGAGGCTATTTTACTAGAAGTGTGAAACTGGCCAGCTTTTTTAAATTACGCAGAAGACCCTTTGGACTTTTTATTAACACTTTTTTTTTTGTAACCAATTTTAATGCAGGATCCATGCTATAGAGGTGGGTGTGATGAAGAAATGTCATTTTGGATCCCCCCCCAAAAAAAAAAATTATTCTGTCTAGAGACACCACTGATTTTCTGTGACCTTAAGCATTAGTACAATAAGGATTACGGTGGGGGGGGGGGGGGATGCTGGAGAGGCACACAAATGCATTGGCCCCCGGGCGCTGGAGACCCTTGGTGCACCACTAGGTGTAAACCATATGGGGGTGCAAGTGGCGGCAAAGAGAAGTGGAGATTTGGCGGGCCGCGAGCAGTGCCCAACTTGCTCGCGACCCAGAAAACCACACAGTCATTGGGCGTGATCAAAAACAATGTAGGAGTCGGGGCCAAGACCGGGGGGGCGCAAGGGAGAAGGCTCGCCTAAGGTGTCTAATCCCCTTGCACCGGCCCTGAGTATGGCTGCACTATGGATCTATATGTAGGGATTAGGATTTGGGTTTTTTTCTCCATTCCTTTCCAAATAACTCCAACATTTTATTTGCTTTTGTCACCGGTGCACATAAGCAACTTTAAACTGAGAGAATTCTAAAAGTATGGTCTACACCAAGAGATTTTCTACCCTTATTAAACAGCTCCCAGTGAAACAAAGCTCGTGTCGAGGGTTGTGTTGTTTCTTTTGGACTTTTGTCACGCAATTTGCTTCTTTTAAATTGTTGTTCTATACAAATATTGAAATATAGAGGGTCATTTTTCAAATTGCATTAGGACCTTATCGCAGGTGCTAGGGCCCTAACACCTGCGATAATGCCATAACACATGTGATAACACATCGTGAGACGCGTATGCAAATTTTAAAAAAATGAAGGGTGCTTAACTTAGCATGCAATAACCATAATTTTTTTCCTGGTGTTATGGCCAGGACAGAGAGAGAGAGAGAGAGAGAGGAGAGAGAGAACCTCTGAGGAGGCACACATATTAGGCAACGTTTTATACCACTGTAAGAGAGGCAATTCTGAACTCAGGTGAGGTTTTGGTGGTGGGCTAGGTTTTGGGGGACAGTTTTACATGCACAGTCACAAGTACGAACAGCACAGTAGACATCAGTGACGATTATATGTGATTTGGAGTGATGAAATGTGTAAAAAGATGAGATTTGTACAATGTACTCTCGACCTAGCTTGATGCACTCTCAACCTAGCTGCTATCAAGCTATGTTGAGAGTACAATGTACAATTTCATTGAAATTGTCTAATTCATGAAAAACGAATGCACATCTCTAATAAAGAGTCTCTTAGTAGCCCAAAACACAATAAAATCCTCTCTGATAAATTCCATGTACATTGCAGTAAAATAGTTATGCAGTATCAGGAAAATTAGCCTAACTACATTCCTTTTTTTTTTATCACAGGTGCTATTTTTCACAATTTTATAGCAAAATGATATATCTAGGGGTAAATAAGCTAACTACAGTTTGCCTGACTTTATTTTAGAGAAGACTAACTATATCTGCTATCCCATCTGAACAATTATCCTGAAAACCAGACATGTTTGGTGCCACAAGAAATAGAGTTGAGAGCCCCTCCTGCAAGGAGCTCTGTTAAAGGAAGTAGTTTGAAAAGGCCACAGATGTGTAGGTAAGTAAGATCCCTCTTTGAAATATAAAATATGATACCTTTACTGAGAAATAGTTGTTTTGCTAGCATACATTTTTTTCTGGGAAAACAGTAGGCTAGACAATGGGGCAGTTTTAATAACAGATGGATTTTTTTCCCATGGAAGTCAATAAGGAGGCATCAGTTGCTCTAAAAATATCACCCTTGTTCAGTATGGTTAACCAAATGAAACACATATTCCATAGTCTTCTGAAAAAGACCTACAAAATTATGTAAATTGTAGCCATTCAGGAAAATTGAGTGAAGTTTCAGGATCTAATTTAGGACCTGATTTTAAAAGGATTTTTCCCCCCAATCTATGCCATTGGGAACATTTCTTTAGTGAATGAGACCTTTAATACTCAAACTAGCTTGCAACTGACTACAAATATTTACATGTTTGCTTATATTAAATCCCCTTTTCTTTTCTTTTTTTTTAATTTACAGATTCATAATTAATCACTTAGGAAGTTATAGGGAAGTATCTATACTAATTGCTAAATTAACATCAAGAAATGTTCAATCCACATACTGCATTTGACATGAATGTAGTGTCTTCAGGATTGATTTATAAAACATTGAAAGTAGTAAAAACTCAGTAACTGTCTACCCACTGCTATGAGGCAAAATTATTGCTTAAATAAAATTAACACAATTTTTAGATGATTAGACATTTCCACACACTTTTCCTCAGTAGTGTGACATCTGCTGAATGTGATTGTCTAAGACTCTTAACATTTTTTTTTACCATTTCACTATAATGCTTTTGAGCAACATGAAGCATCATTAGAATATTTATATCTGTTCCCGACATTATTGCCTCACATTGCTTTATTACCATAATAAACTTGTGAATGATACTAACTAACCCAGTAGGGCTCCTGTAGTGAATTCATTTGCATAACCTCTTTTGTTATCGTAAATGTGATCCAGAAAATTGTCAAGTCAGCAGCTCTGCACAGCTTATTAATAAGGTGCATTACCAGGATGCATTAAAGTCTCAACAGATGTAATAGAATGAAGCACTCCACTTATAATTACAATCATGCTAACACTTAATAATAATTGGGCTTCTGTGTCTTTAGTTAATTTGGTTGATAGAAGATTGGATCTAGTCAGAAGTGGCCATCATCTCAGCAGGGGTCCTGGTTACAGAGGTTGTAGAGCAGTGTACAGCTTAGAGCAACATTTCTTGAATAGCAAAAAAAGAAGAGAGAGACAGCCTGCATGTATAATACTGGGGGTCATTTACTAGGACTTTAACATGCGATAATTGGCTTTTGTCATGCAATATTTGCTATTTTTTATCGCGGCTATTAGCTAACAAGATAGAACTCCTCATTTATTCCTTCTTACCATTGTAGAAGTAGCAAGATGAAGTGGATTAGAGGGTACATGGCTCACTTCCCTACAGTAAAATGAGCCATTCAGCGCTAAAAGCTAGGATATGGGATGAGGTAATGATCTCTCATTAGTGTACATTAATACAATATCAAGAATAAACAAGATTTATAAGCAGGGTTTTCCCACTTTATATGCCTGGTTAGGCAACAGTCTCACCATTGTCCTGTTTAGAATAGAATAAGACAGCTGTCAAGTAGTTTCATCTGACTTCTTCCCTAATCTCCCAGATACTTAATGTGCCAATTTTATAAAGATGTGAAAGAGAATCTACAAAAGTTATAAATATACACTTTTTTTTGGTTAGCACATACCCTCAGGTGTGTGCAGTGTTTCTATTTTGAAAGCCAAAAGCAATAGCTAGGGGACATATGTATACCAGGGGTCAATTTATCATTACTGTTCAGCTTCTATGAGAGATGTTCTTTATCAAAACAAATTTGCATGTGACAGGGCTTTGAGATTTGCATATAATTACCCTGAAATGATACATGATGTAAATCTAGGTGGAAAACAACTATGTCATATCAAATATCCTCTGTGAGTAATCTAAATTATTTTGAGCAATTTACATTTGGTTTCGAGTGATTTAAAAGCATGTCCCCAGAGCTGAAAGCCAACTGTCTTTCTGTCTGCTCAGATACGGAAGAAACAGATTTGCAGACTTATCAAATTGGCATGACTCCTCACCTGGAAATCTGTGATTTGTTATAGATTTTCACAATATGAGAACTTTAAAACTTCAAATGCTTATATAAGCATTTTATAGAATCTTTATTTGCATAATATTTCTTCTTGCATGCCTCTATTTTCAAAAAAGCAAAAAAAATGTTATATAGGTTGAAAAAAAGTTTTAATTTTACTTTTAATTTTTTGTAATCTTGATACCTCAAGAGTGGTTTCTGCTACCCCCTCCCACTCCCAACCAACATTGGTGACCCATGACTGCCCCAGAGACAGTGAGTTGCCTCCTCAGAGGAAGTCTCTTGGAACCATTAATGTTTGGCCAGTGGGAGCTGCCGCTGTGGCAGCACCTGCACCCCTTCCTGCATGGGCCTATATACATTGCCATCACGGCACAACCAAGTTCAATCAGTCCCATCAGATGAGCTATGCAAATACAGATCCTCTCTGCTATAGCACAGAATTCTGCAGTCTGATCCACCGTGAAAGCCTAAATTTCTACTTTCTAAATGTCAAAAATTGAGAGCATCTAGATTTGGTAGAAGTTTTCCCTTTAGCCACAAGGGTTACCTTAGGGATCAGATATGCAAAATTCACTACTACTCACCACTATGACTTAGGTTTCGTTACCAAATAATCATTTGTTATTGGTGAAATAAATTCCTATTCCAGTATCAATTAGGGTACCAACTCATGTTAATTTTAATGGAAGTGCCGGGGGAGCCTGTCTTGCTGGGCCCGTGATAATATGGGTGCCAGCCGGGCTCCTCCAGTCAGATGCTGGTGGGAGGGGGGGGAGCGGGGTGGAGAGTTGGATTCACGTCCGGGAGCTCCACCTCCCCCCCACCTTGGCGATGACTCGGCTATGACGCGGCGGGGCTGACCCAGCCGACCCTATGGCTGTGATTGGTCGGCCTCACCGCATCATAGGTTTTCAAATGGGACTTAAAAAGAGACGGAGCCATTGGGTCCGCCCCTTTTTGTGCGTGCAGTCAGTCTGATCCCCTCCCTCCCTCCCATGTTTATGTGTAATGGAGCTTGTTTGTCGCAGCTTGGGGGGGCTAGCGGAGTGACCAGAGCCAGGACTCATTTGGGGTGGGGTTTAGAGCAAGGAACCCGCTAGGTGGTGGGCTTTCTTGACTCTGGCTCCAGATGCGTGTGACTGGGTTCAGTCTCATGCTGGGGGCTGTGGTGGGGGTCCCGGTTAGTGGCGGGATGCTGCTGGTTTGTGCAGGTTTGGTGGCCTACGGAGGGGTCATTGTGCTGGGACGTGGCAGGTGACCCTAGGGGGGGGGGGGAGGAATTTAGAGTGATAAGTTGGCTCTGGTGGTTGATTGTATCAATAAAGCTGCGGCCTTGTTTGAATTATAGATTGTTGTTTGAGAGTTATTTATATTATAAGGTTGTAAGGAGCCAATGGGAGGGGACCATCAGTGCTGGCTGCCCATATTATTGTAACAACCAGCTCATTTGGAAAGGAGTGAGATCATTTATTTGTGGCTTTTGATTACTGCTTGCTGAGATTAATTTGAACCAGTAGCTTACATATGAAATATTTTGTATCCTTGTGTCAATTCACTGACTCGTTTTGTCCTCTTAAAGCACCTGTTTTAAGAAACAATACAATTCTAGAGACTATTTTACTAATCTTTTTTGCTATAGTCTGGGAGAAAAGCCTTAGTGAAGTTGATACTTAGCACAAAGCAAGTGATAGCTAGATGAAGAAAGGTTACTAATGAATTATGAAGTAAGTGAGATAGAAGTTTCAATATCCCTCTAATCAAGGGAAGAAAAAATGCATTCTGACACTGTGTGCTAGAACAAGTCAAAGTTGTATTTGTTTTATGTAATCAAAGCACTTTTAAACTTCAGTAAATACTCACTATACAAAAGCTATTTGTAAGCAGTCATTGTTTTGTAGTATGTTGATTTACTCCTGTAATAATAAGTTCTTTCCTGGTGGATTTGACTCAGATGTCCCTCTTGCTCTTCCTTCTGTATGTCTAGCAGGTTATCCCAGCACATATTTTTCAAAACACAACCTATTTGGCTTTTAGAATTGGTGTTAGGTCTTTTAAGCATCACAGTGTTACACACTAAAAAGCAACATTTGTGTTAGTTTATTTCTTGATTAATTGCATTTCTTACATTGGTAATTCAAAACACATTTTCATTTCAAGCCATGAGCTTTTTCCTTTCTACTCCTTTTCCAATACCTCCAGGTCTGTATCCTTCAATCTGTTAAGCATCCTCACCTTTAGAGCTACTTGCAGCCTGTACATATTTAACCAAGCATGCAGTTCCAGCCTACATATGTAGACTTAATTGAACTCACTTGGTCTCATCTGTTGAATATCTTTTTTTTAACAGTCTCTTTCTCTCTTTTTTAATTTACTGACAGGCATATTTTGCCAAGAAAATAAAAAAAAAAATTACAGAAACATAAATGATCTCATAGGGGAAAGAAAAATACAAAATCTTTAGACCACAATCATAAAAAGGGTGGTGATAAGAAAATTAGGGAAATAAATTGACAAGTAACATGTAAAAGAAAAGGCATTAACATCCAATGCTATCATCTAATATCTATACATGCCACTCTAAGTGATCTGACTACTGGGGACATTTATTTGATCAAGAAAAAGAAATGTAGCTGATCAGGAGAAAATAATTAATATGTTTCCCGCATATGTAATTATGCATTTACATGGCTATCTAAGCAAAACAATTGCTCCAAAGGCAAAGCTTCTTGACACATTGTAAGAAACAACCTCCTCCTCTCTTGAGTACATTTCACATCTGGGTATATCTAAATATATTTACCACAGAACAAGGATTGAGATTTACAAAGTAAAGTTTCATAATCATGTTTAAGTCCTGTTTAAATACAAAGGCAAGGAGAAGAGTCTCAGTCAGTCTCTTTAGGCAGGGTTCTGTCCCATTTTTGGCTATTCTAAAATACAGAGTCTCTCCTCCCCTTCACAGTTCCAAAGCAGACAAAATATCTCATCTATTTTAAGTTGTTGTACTGAATTTAAATTCTACAACCCACCAAGGTAACCACAATAGGAACATTAACATGACAAAGAAAAATTTCATGATTCTTTATTTGTGATAGAGTTAATAAGGAAGTCTGTTTAATTTCTTAGTTAAAAAACATAAAATCAGCAATTTATAGCCCATTAAACTGATACTGAAGTGACTTCACAATTGAAAATAGCCTATTTTAGAATCAGTTCCGTAGTTTTATAAATCTAATTGTATGTAAATTAAAAAAATATATCAGATACTATTTACAGAAAATAGGAAAGACATAAGTTAAGAATTATAGTCTTTAACATTGATCAAAAAGGCTTAAAGGAAGGAAGCCAATGAAATTGGAATGTTGCCCCAGATAAAAAGTGTACCCCAATATTAATCTCACCCACCTGTGTTAATTTTATTATAATAATTTTTATTTGCTTCAATTGAAAAATAATATAAAACGGGAAAAGGTAAGTTTCATACGTTTGAATGCATGCCTTCCACGGCCTTGCTTCATTTATGTAGTGTAATCATTAACTTACCTCCCTCCCGATCCCTTTATTTGTTAAATATATTATGTATCTTCTTTTTTGAAACAATTTATTATAATTGATGATTAAAATGTCCACTATATAGTGCCAATGTTGGCTTTTTTTGCTCTTTTTACTTTTTATAAAATGTCCACTTTATATTTATAATCAAAACGCCAATTACTTGCTATGGGTTTCTGCCGAAAAGACTTCTCAATAATTTATTCTCTTATGAAACCCTGTTTAGGTGAAAAATTGTTTCGACTAAGAACTGTCCATATTAAACGCCATAATTGTTAATTTGAAAAAGTAAGACTTATCTTCCAACACAGCTGTGTTTCGAAAAGATGTCCTTTCTTCCTCAGGGGAGTTTGTGTCTGTTCTTTAATATACGCTCTCAGGTTCCTCGAACTCTTCTCTATGGCGTGCTGCTATTTATTTCATGCCTCAAGTTGGCAATCGCTGATCAGTAGCGTGCTGGTTTCCTTAGGCTGAACAGCTCTAAATGGCGTTCTTGCCTCAGATTGGCAAACGCTGATCCATGGCGATGTTGGTTTCTTCCTTTCTCTCAGGCTGAACAGCTCTAAATGGCGGCGTTTTTTCTCCCGCAGTACCTGATGTGCTTTTTTAAATTGGTCAGCAGATCAAAATCCCGCCAATGGTAAGGAGGACGTCTTACTTGTTACGTCGCTCGTAGTAGTGTCAATCCACGTGTGTTTCTGAATCAGGTAAAGGAAACATATTACGTGTTACGTCACCAAGAATATATTTCTAATTCGGATGCTCTATGATCTTCAGGAAAACACAGAGGAACTAATTTTGATCTTAAGATCTTTCAAAGCAGTGTTGTCCACTCGATTTCTTCGTTCAATCCCTGTGGAACTACCGTTTTTAACTTGAAGATCCAATGTTGTTCATTATAATTTAAACTTCTCTTTTGATCCCCTCCTCGATTGTTATCTTCTATTTTGTCCAAGATCGTCCATCTTAATTGTTGAAATTGATGTTCCTTTGTTACACAATGGTCAACTATTGGAGCCTCCAATGTTTTAGTATTGAGTTTTGATCTGTGCTTTCTCAATCTCGTTCTTATTGGCCTTGATGTCCTGCCCACATAATTTTTTGGGCATGGGCATTGTATAAGATAGACCACGTTCTTGGATGTACAATCTGTCTCTCCTCCTCTTTAAATTATATCCTGATACAGGATCTTTCCAGATAAAAATACATCAAGAAGTGGGAGGAGAAATGAACAAAATAAACTAGCTCAACAATCACTCTTGAGTAAAGGACATAATAGGTGTCAAGGAGGATCTTAGAGATGTGAATCGGAACCGGAATCGGTTTAAAACGAATCCCTTAGCTTCCCCCACCCTCCCGACCCCCTCAAAAACATTTTACAGGTACCTGGTGGTCCAGTGGGGGTCCCGGGAGCGATCTCCCACTCTCGGGCCGTCGGCTGCCACTAATAAAAATGGCGCCGATGGCCTTAGCCCTTACCATGTGACAGGGTATCCGTGCCATTGGCCGGCCCCTGTCGCATGGAGGGAGCACTGGATGGCTGATAGAGAGCAGTTCAAAGCATCAGTTTCAGAGAATGCATTGGTGTTAAGTAAAATACAGTATAAAAACAAGAGAGGACAATATTGTGACTTGCCTGAATAACTATTTTGAGTGCATCTTGCTTATTTGAGAGAGACTCAGAATAAAATGCTAATTACTATAGTGACTTAGTTGGGAAATATTGTTCTGATAACTCTTCTGATATCTCAATTGAAAAAGATTTAAAGTGAATTGTAGTTTCTGTTGGCACATAATAGCTGTTGAATCTGGTTTTAACATCATTGCCAGCAGGTTATTTTTTTTTTTTATTTGTATTTCAGAATTGCTACCACAATAAAGGTTTTGTTAACTTTTTAAATGCTTCTTTCCTACATAATATCTTTATTTCTCCCTGCTTCTCCTCCCAACCTCCAGGAGCTCCATTGGCTGGGTGGGATTTCCCATTTCTTCTAAATTACCCAGTCGGGAAGAGGGGCAATGTGTAGAACCCCTTTCATTGCAACTTGTCTCCAGAACCATCGACCTACCCCACTGCTACTCGGAATCTCAAACCACTCATTTCCACTGGTTGGAGCTAGGGGATGCTACAATAGAAAATATGATTTTTGTAAGTGGGCAGAACTCTCAGTAGCCACTGGAATTCTTAGAACCAAGTCTGTCAGTGGCAGAAGCAGCAGTAGTGAGAGAACTATATCAGAGAGAGGGAGAAGCAGAGACACGAGAAATCATAATGAAGAGTATCTAAAATAAAAAGTGGGCTTAATTAAAAAATAAATAACTAAAAAGAGTTGATATTAATAGTGAGACTCTGATAGGGTCACTTTAATTTTATCTAATGCCTAGTAAGCTCAACAAAACAATTTAAGATCCTGAAAATATTAGCAAGATACTGATATGGCTAGTTTGCAGAAGAAGGGCCAAAATTAACCAAACCCTTTTATGTTGTTTAAGTCAGTTTAGTAGGAAGAAAAATACAGAATACAGAAGATGATTGGAAAAAGATATGGAGAACAACTCTGATTGGTGCCCTACCTTAATCTCAGTCCTAAGTGAAAACAAACTCATGGGTGTATACATTTTAAATACTTTAAGGGGATAATCCAAGGGAAAGATACTTATCTGATGATCATAAAAAAAAAAGAGATCCCAATGATTAGAAAATAAAGCATTTCTCCTGTTGAGAAGATTCTGTAAAACTAAAGTGTTTTTCTTTGTAGCTACATGTTGAATATATTCATAAATTGTAACTGTTCCTATTTAAAGTTAAGAAATATATCTTAGCTGTTTACAATGTTTTATTTTCATTTATATTTTTTTTTAGTCTACCAACTTTAATTGGCTCCTGTTTCCCCTCCTTATCTCTGGGAGATTAAACCATGTGTGTTCTGGACCCTATTAAAAATTAAAAACTTGGCAGGGAAAAGGGGCTCTCTTTTGTGACTGCTGGCGAGACTGGACATCTTAGAAAGCCTAGTTAGTAATTATAACAATATTTTTCAGTCATGCGGGAGGGTTTTCTGATTCCTCAGGGGTGGTTACAATAATTGGCTACCTCCAAGGGCATAGGGACAGGGGGTCTTTGGAGGCGTCCCCCAGTTGCAATGTTTGTCTTGGAAACTGGGACACATTATTTGCAAACAGTGCACATTGCTTGTAAATTGTACACATAAAACACAATGGAAATAATCCAGAAAATGTTGTGTTTTTCAAAAAAAAAATGAAACAACAAACAAAAGCACATCCTTAGTTCCATCCCCTTTATCATCTTGGTCACCCTTCTCTGTACCTTGTCTAGTTCTCTTTTGAAATGTTGCACTCAGTATTCAAGGTGTGGTCACACTTTGGAGCAATACAGAGGTATTAAGATATTCTTTGTTTCATTATCCATTCCTTTTCTAATAATTGATAGGGATGTGCAGACAAAAAGTTTATGTTCATAAGTCCATAAGTCGAAAAGGGGGGTCAATTTCGGTCAATATGGACATATGGAGAATTCCATAAGTTGAGTCTATGTCCATACGTGCACCGGTTCCCTAAATAAAAATTTAAACCCCTCACCCTCCTTAATCCCCCCCCAAGACTTACCAAAATTCCCTGGTGGTCCAGCGGGGAGTCAGGAAGCCATTCCTCTATTCCTTTGCGAGGAGCACGTGACGTCCGTGTCACGTCGGAGTGACGCGGCCGTCACGTGGTCCACCGCGGTTCCGCTCCCGGACCCCTCGTTGGACACAAACGGAACTTTTGGCCAGCTTGGGGAGGTCAGGAGGCCCCCCCAAGCTGGCCAAAAGTTCTGTTTGTGTCCAACGAGGGGTCCGGGAGCGGAACCAGCTTGGTTCCGTCACGTGGTCCACCGCGGTCCACCGCATCACGTGGTCCACCGCGGTCACCGCGTCACGTGGTCCACTGCGGTCCACCACGGTCCACCGTGGTCCACCGCGGTTCCGCGATCGCGATTTCCAACGTATTCAACATAGCTATGTTGAATAAGTTGGAAATCCGATCGTTTTCGCCTCATCACTTTTTTAAGTTAAAAAAAAAAAAGTAGCGTTTTACATATAAGTTCAAAACGAATGCACACCCCTAATAATTGATCATACCAGTACTAATTTCTTAAAAAACTTTAGTTTTGTTTATGATTTAGTGTAATTTCTAGCCTTAGGAAAAGAAACATATAGCAATATTGCTACTTTAGAGCTTTTCAATTGCTACAATGTGTGTACATTAGCAATTATATTATTAGTACATTTTTGCTACTTCTTTGGTTTCATTTAAATGCATTATAGGCTAATGCCTAATCTTTACATATCTGAATCTAGGACCAAAATGAGAACCAGTAATGGCACTACCATGTTTGCCAGTTTAGGGAGTGCAAGTTGTACTACTGTAGCCTAATGAGCCCACTGCTGTGAGGAACAGAAGTGATGCTGTGGTGATTCAGTGGTCCCACCAACAAGAAAATTTGCAGTGATGTTATCTCAGGCTGGTAGTGCCACCATGAGGGGGCTGTTGTGGTCCTGTCTGGCTTTTAAACTAAGAGTAAAAATTACTTCCATTGCTTTGCAGGGTGCATCCTACAGGGCTGCCAAGAAGAATATGAGACATGGTGCTAGTGGTCCTGATAAAGAGATGGAAAAGGGGAAGAATTGAAGAGAGACATGAAGGGAGATAAAAAGGAAGCTGGAGGGTTGCAGAAGGAGTGAGAGAGAGATGGAAGACTAGAAGTAGGATGATAGAGAGAGATGGAGAGATGATCAGTAGAAAGGAAAAAAGAGATGGAGGACTGGAAGGATGAATAAGGGATGAGAGAGGGTGAGGAGTATGAGAGTAAGAGTGACATTGCTGGAATGGGGTGAAGAATGAAAAGGGGAAAGAGGAATATGAACAAACCATAGGCAGTTGATAGGTATGGATAGATGGAAAAAACACTGAACCAGTATTGTGCAACTACTCAAGATACTGTATCAGCACTCTAGTGCCCAGGGGAAAATCAGGAGAAGAAAAGGTAAAAGCCTCTCCATTAAAGCAAAAATGGATTGGGGACAGCATTCTAAATATAGGGAGGCCAGAGCTTCAAAGGTGCACCTTAGCTGCGGATTTACAAGAGGTAGAGCCCCTCAGAAGTACGGAAGAGAGCGAGATGAGGCAGCACCTGAGAGATGAACCTCCGTTCCTCCACAACTAAGAGGAAAAGATTCCTACAAATTAGGGTAATAGAAAAAGAGATGGGCTCCAACTACTACCGGCCACTACTAAGATAGTAGAAATTCATTTTAATGATAAGACTGTGAATTGTGATCCACTGATTCCAAAGACTCCCCTACTTTTAGTCTGAAGAAGTGTTCCCCCCCCCCAAATTCTGAAAAGTACAGTTTTATGAGGCAAACTGGAAAACGGAGCAGCCCATTAGTGCTAGACTGCTAATGAGAATGCAAGATGGTGCTACCAGTAGCTTGACTCTCACACAGGGTTTCCAGGGTCACAGAACTAGCAATCATCCATCTTTCAGACTAACCCTTGACCTACACAATTGTACGTGCACTTATCTAAATTAAAAATTCCGATCTCCAACTTATGTATCTAATGCCTTGGATTATTACGCTGTTCTTTTTATTAGGTGTGTATTTTATTTTATTCACATAGCAAAACTGTAATATTCTTCATTGCCAACAACTTGTATATATGAAGCAAGTATGTGTGCACACAATTTATTTTTAGCAGGCTCTTATTAATTCAACAGCTCTGTCAATGGGCACTAAAACTGAAAGTGGAAAAACAAGTTTTCAGTTTGTTCTCTCTTCAAAATAGAACCAGTAAATCATACTCACACATAATTTGTTCTGTTATATATTGTAAAGGTTATGTTTATACTATGAGCTGCGAAGGAGATTAATGAGTTTTCACAGCACCGTAAACCCTTGCCACTGAAAAAAAGCAGCTAAATTACAATAAATCACAGCTTTATGGGGCTATATTTATGGGAGAATCAAGATTTAGCGTTTCTCCATAGGGAAAACTACCCCAGTGCAAGAGAAAAATTACAGCTTTAAAAATGTAAAGATGGTTAAGCAGGGGCAAAAAGATGAACATGCTGTGCTCAGTGGCTTTAATAACCCCAGTAATTTATTAAAAGTAATAACTATGGCAATGTTTTTGTCAATACTTTGTCTAAAGTGATACAGCAATATGTTTGCTCCCTGAATGTTATAGATCAAATCCAATTAATTGCATTTTTTAAGTATGGTCTTTACAATCTAAGTCTTTTTTTCTTAGTTTCTATATGCAACCAGGCACTGTGTCATCATGTGTGCTGATAGTATCCAAAGCAAGAAGTAAAGCTCTGGGGCCAATGTAATAAGCTGAGCGTTAAAACTGTGCATTAAAATTCAGTATAACACTTATGCTAAAATACTTTTTAACTCCCGATGCAGCAAGCAAATGGTATGCCAATGCATCAGTAATTAGAAAATGCGCAGAAACACAAATATCTGCATTAAAAAAATTCCCAATTCTCATAAAACATGATTTCTGCACAGAAAACATGGTTTATGTGCACAAATCATGTTTTATGTGCATGAGATATGTTTTTTTTGTGCACAGAAAATGCTTTCTATATAGAATCTATTTTTGCACACAGAAAGCATTTATGCACATAAACCGTGTTTATGTGCCCATAAAATATCATTTATATGCACAAGAAATGTTTTCAGTGCAGTAAGCAAGCATTGCTTGTGCACATAATTCATATTTTCTATGCCAAAAACCCTGGCTATAGGTTCTGGCAACAGAACTCCAGCTTTGGCTGTAGACTAATTTCAGCCCTGGAAGCTTTACATAATCTTGGACTAGGACTTAAGTTTTCAGAGCTAAGAAAACAGGAGGTAAGCCAGTGCACCTTTCTGCAGTGGGGGAGTAATATCTAATGCTATCATTAGCAAGGGCTTTGCATGAGAGGGAGCTAATCATTGTTGTGTGTACATTTCTTTAACACTGCATTGCTAGTGAAGTTTTAAATATGTGCTCTGCCGAGCTCACCTTATTACATTCACGTGTGTGTGTGTGTGTGTGTGTGTGAGGAGGGGAGAGGGAAGCAATACCATTAAACATGGTTATTTACATTTAGGGCAATTTTAGATTGATTATGATGGACACATAATGTCACAACACTTGGTAAAGAAGAAACAAGGGTATTATGTGCATTTTTCTTCCTGCTATTCCCCATAAAATAGCAATTTTCCTACTCGAGGATAGTTGTCTCTTAAGAAATAAGCATTCATGCTGCCAGTGCTTTAACACATACATTTTTTTGAGAAGGGAATAGAATGATCTTCAGGCTAATCTAAAGCCATTTTTATGTGACTTGAGACCCTTCTTCTCTGCAGTCTATGGTACATTAGTGCAGAAAGTCACCTGGAGGCAACATCGGAGTACAATTAGAAGCACACTGCCACAGCAGTTAGGACCTCAGCAAATACCTAATGATGTTGCTGCTGTCTGCAGCACTACTTTGCCCCTTTCTCCCCATGCATACATGCATTCTGTTTCAAGCTCTGAGATCATTCCTCCTTTACCTTTCTTCATGTAAATGAATTTAAAATGCCTTTCTAGCAGTTCAGAACTGAATTTGGTATTATCTTCCTTTGTTTTGGAAAGCATTTAGAGCTCGTTTGAAACTGATTTGTAGATAGAGGTAAATGATGCCTGTACATTACAGTATTTGGGGAATAAATCTGTCTTCTCTTCCTTGACTTTACTCTTAACTCCCAAACTGTTCTATACTGAATTGCCATTCTGTATATATTTCCCTGTAGGGAAAACAGCTCTATTCAAATACCTTGTTTCCACCAAATTTGCCTTGAGATGAAGATGTTTTCATAGGGTTTAAAGAATAAAAGTATGCACATTTCAAGTTGAAAAACAGGGCCCAGTAGAGATGTGCATCGGGTAAAATATTTGTTTTGGGCTTCAGATTCAGTTCGCTGGAGGAAATTTTGTTTTCTCGCGGTTTGGGCTTTTTTTTTTTCGGGGGCCCCCAATTTTAGGGTTAGCCCAAGGTAACGGGACTTAGCACGCGCTTTCCGAAAAACAAATTTTTCTGAAATTTTGGAAAAATTCTGATTGTTTTTCGAGTCCTCCGAACCAGGATGAATTAGACAATTTAATTGAAATTTTCTAATTCATCCAAAATGATTGCATATCCCTACGGCCCAGTGGTACATCTGAGAAAGGGATGCAATAAAGTTAGCATAGATGCCTAAGCTGTTGAAGTCTATACAGATAATTTGCCATACATCAGGCAAACAGAATGATTTTTCATATTTTCTGGTTGGAACTCAGCTGTGTAAATCTGCTGATAAGCACAGAGCCTAGGGATATGCAGAGGGATGCCTTTCGTTGCTTTCAGGATTCGTATCCGTCGGGGGACAGATACATTACATTCGGCAAGGGGGCCCCCTGATAAGTACATGTGTTAATTCTTATTCGTTTCCTGGTTAAAATTGAATTAAGTACAACCCCCCACCCTCCTGACCCCCCAAGATTTACCAAAACTCCCTGGTGGTCCAGCGGGGGGGTCTGGGAGCCATCTCCTGCACTCACACCCTCGGCTGCCATTGGTCATCCCCTGTCACATGGTAGGAGCAATGGATGGCCGGCACCATCTTGTGCTCCTACCTTGTGACAATCAATGGCACCGGTAGCCCCTGTAACATAGTGAGGGCAAAGACTATCGGCACCATTTTGATTACTGGTAGCCGACGGCCCAAGTACAGGAGATCGCTCCCAGACCCCCACTGGACCACCAGGAACTTTTGGCAAGTATTGGGGGACCCTCCTGACCCCCAAAAGACTTGCCAAAACTCCCTGGTGGTCCAGCGGGGGTCCAGGAGTGATCTGCACTCGGGCCATAGGCTGCCAGTATTCAAAATGGTGCCCCTGTCACATAGTAGGAGCACAAGATGGTGCAGGCCAGCCATTGCTCCTACCATGTGACAGGGGCTGACCAATGGCACCGGTAGCCCCTGTGACATAGTAGGTTCAAAGGCTATCGGTGCCATTTTGAATACCGGCAGCTGAGGGTGTGTGTGCAGTAGATGGCTCCCGGACCCCCCGCTGGACAACCAGAGAGTTTTGATAAGTCTTGGGGAGGTCAGGAGGGTGTGGGGTTTGTTTAAATTGGCTCCTTTAGATGGCCGAATACTTCGGCGAAGATTCATTGTATTCGTGGGGAATCGCGATACATTTCGCTTCCCCACGAATACAATGAATATGGCCCTATACATTGCGGATTACAAATACGTAGGAAATGAATGCACACCCCTAACAGAGCCCAAGGCAGTTCATTTTCTCTGACATACCCATGCCACATTTCAATCCTTCTCAAGTGCAGGCATTCATTTGAGCAGGGTTTCCAACTTGTCCTGGGGAACCCCAGCCATTTGGGACTTCAGGATATGCTAAATGAATATGCATAAGATAAATCTGCATGTAATGGAGGCAGTGTAAGTAAATCTATCTCATGCATATTCATTGTGGATATTCTGAAAATCTGACTGGCTGTGGGTCTCCCAGGACAGGGTTTGGAAACTCTGCTTTAGAGACCTTCAGATATGGCATTCTTCCTCAAAGATCCAAGAGTTCAATGGGTGTGTTTCCATTACAAAGTTGTAAGGCAAAGATATATTCCTCAAGGGGCTTGGGTCAGTGCCCTGAGTTTTCTGGGTATCTCTCTTTCTTAGGCACTGACTACCTTTCAGCTCACTTCTCTATGCCAGTGTGCTGATGTTTATGTAGTCATGTCCTGCTCCCCAGCCCCAGAGCTGGTGTTAAGTCAATCCGCAAGTCAAGGGCTCAGGATACATTTAAAAAATGACTGTCCTCTGTGGTTCCTCCTACTTAGCAATGTTGTGATATTTAAATCTACTGCTTGCAGTGTTTAACAATAATGGTATATTGCAATGGCTTGATGAAAACAAAATCTGGATGCACAATATACATGCTCCATCTGATTTTGCCCCTTGCTATTGTGCATCTATATTGTGAGTTCAGAATTTTTTTTTCATCAAACCATTGCATTATATGACCTGAAACAGGATTAAATGGATGCTCAATTTGAGTGCCTGTTAGGGATGTGCAGAGGGATGCCATACGTTGCATTCATGATTCATATTCGTCAGGGGCCAGATACATTGCATTCAGCAAGGGAGCCCCCCGATACATTCATATGTTGATTCTTATTCGTTTCCTACTAAAATTAAATTAACTACAACCCCCCACCCTCCTGACCCCCCCAAGACTACCAAAACTCCCTGGTGGTCCAGCGGGGGGGTCCGGGAGCCATCTCCTGCACTCACACCCTCAGTGCCGGTATTCAAAATGGCGCCGATAGCCTTTGACCTACTGTCACAGGTCAGCCCTTGTCACATGGCCAACGGCGCCATCTTGTGCACCTACCATGTGACAGAGGCTGACCAATGGCACCGGTAGCCCCTGTGACATAGTAAGGGCAAAGGCTATCAGTGCCATTTTGATTACTGGAGGCCGACGGCCCAAGTGCAGGAGATTGCTCCCAGACCCCCGCTGGATCAGCAGGGACTTTTGTCAAGTCTTGGGAGAACCCAAAATGATACCTACCAAAATGATAAGGGGAATGGAACAGCTTCCCTACGAGGAAAGACTAAAGAGGTTAGGACTTTTCAGCTTGGAGAAGAGACGACTGAGGGGGGATATGATAGAGGTGTTTAAAATCATGAGAGGTCTAGAACGGGTAGATGTGAATCGGTTATTTACTCTTTCGGATAATAGAAAGACTAGGGGGCACTCCATGAAGTTAGCATGGGGCACATTTAAAACTAATCGGAGAAAGTTCTTTTTTACTCAACGCACAATTAAACTCTGGAATTTGTTACCAGGGGATGTGGTCAGTGCAGTTAGTAAAGCTGTGTTTAAAAAAGGATTGGATAAGTTCTTGGAGGAGAAGTCCATTACCTGCTATTAAGTTCACTTAGAGAATAGCCACTGCCATTAGCAACAGTAACATGGAATAGACTTAGTTTTTGGGTACTTGCCAGGTTCTTATGACCTGGATTGGCCACTGTTGGAAACAGGATGCTGGGCTTGATGGACCCTTGGTCTGACCCAGTATGGCATTTTCTTATGTTCTTATGTAACCCTCCTGACCACCACAAGACTTGCCAAAAGTCCAGCGGGGGTCTGGGAGCAACCTCCTGCACTCGGGTCGTTGGCTGCCAGTATACAAATTGGCGCTGATAGCCTTTGCCCTTACTATGTCACAGGAGACAGTCGGCCCCTCTGACATAGTGAGGGCAAAGGCTATCAGCCGACAGTTGGACCCTGTGACATAGTGAGGGCAAAGGCTATCGGCCGACAGTCAGCCCCTTTGACATAGTGAGGGCAAAGGCTATTGGCCGACAGTTGGCCCATGTGACATAGTGAGGGCAAAGGCTATCGGCGCCATTTTGAATACTGGCAGCCAACGGCCTGCATGCAGGAGGTCTCTCCTGGACCCCCGCTGGACTTTTGGCAAGTCTTGTGGGGGTCAGGAGGGTCCCCCAAGACTTGCCAAAAGTCCCTGGTGGTCCAGCAGGGTTCCGGGAGCAATCTCCTGCACTCGGGCCGTCGGTTTCCAGTAATCAAAATGGCACCAATAGCCTTTACCCTTACTATGTCACAGCGGCTACCGGTGCCATTGGTCAGCCCCTGTCATATGGCCATCGGCACCATCTTGTGCTCCTACCATGTGACAGGGGCTGACCAATGGCACCGGTAGCCCTTGTGACATAGTAGGTCAAAGGCTATCAGCACTATTTTGAATACTGGCACTGAGGGTGTGAGTGGAGGAGATGGTTCCCAGACCACCAGGGAGTTTTGGTAAGTCTTGGGGAAGGTCAGGAGGGTGGGGGGTTTGTTTAAATTGGGTCCTTTAGGTGACTGAATAATTGGGCGAGATTCATTGCATTCGTGGGGAATCGTGATACATTTTGCTTCCCCACGAATACCATAAATATGGTCCTATACATTGCAGAGTGCCAATTCGTAGGGAACAAATGCACACCCCTAGCGCCCGTTGCAAATCTGGGCGCCTGATGCATTTGAACACTAAAGACACACAATTCTTCCCTAGTGCATCCTTTTTACTGCTGCAGCTGGACTGCTCATTTTAATTTTGCAGTCCAGGAGATATGGCTATGTGCATGTTAGGAAAATAGGTGCTCAATACAAGTGCCCATTTTAACACGTGTCTTACTGCATTGGCCCCTAGGTTTATTAATTATGGAAAAAAAAAACTGTTCACAGCTCCTGCCAAAGTCACCAATCCTTCCACTTTGTTAAATAACCCCAGGAAACCATCCTCCCAAACCTTCACCCACCCTCCCGATCACCCCCGATCACCCCCCCTCCCCCCCGCCTGACTTATCAAATTGCTCTGGTGGTCCAGAGAGGGTGTGGAGCAACCCCCTCACTTCTTGGCCCAGTGGCCACCATTTTCCAAAATGGAAGTGGTTGTCCCTTTGGTTCTATCATGTGCCAGTAGCCCCTATCACTTGATAGGGGCAAAAGAATAGCTGGTGCCCTTTTGAAGTGTAGGACAATTTGATAAGTCTGGGAAGGAGAGGGCTAGGGTAGACAATAGGGGTGTCTGGTAGAGATGTTCATTCATTTTGAACATATGCGCAATCTGCAATGGATAGGTCCCTTTTTGTTGCATTAGTGGGTCCGTGAAACATATGGCGAACCCCCATGAATTCAACATATCATTACCAACATTTTTGTGTGTCTTAAGGAGCGAATATAAAAAAAACTAATTAAACCCCCACCCTCCTTACCCCCCCCCCCCCAAGACTTGCCAAAAGTCCCTGGTAGTCCAGCGAGGGTCCGGGAGTGATCTCCTGCACTCAGGCCGTCAGCTGCCAGTATTCAAAATGGCGCCAATAGCCTTTGCCCTTACTATGTCATAGGGGCTACTGGTGCCATTGGCCGGCCCCAGTCACATGGTAGGAGCACAAGATGGCGCCAGCTGGCCATTGCTCCTACCATGTGACAGGGGCCGACCAATGGCACAGGTAGCCCCTGTGACACAGTAAGGGCAAAGGGTCGTCGGTGCCATTTTGATTACTGGCAGCCAACAGCCCTTTGCCCTTACTATGTCACAGGGGCTACCGGTGCCATTGGTCGGCCCCTATGACATAGTAAGAGCAAAGGGCCATTGGTGCCATTTTGATTACTGGCAGCTGACGGCCTATGTGCAGGAGAACGTGTCATTATAATGCCTTTCAGGTATGACCCTCAAGTCTTGTCTTCAAATAATTAATAACATATGATGAATTATTAGGAATGTTTTAGACACTTGGATATGGTTATTTTGTGGCAAAATCTTGCTGTAATTTTATTCCTTTTCCTCCTCCATTTTTTTGTATTTTATTTCTTATTACTGTGTATTTTGAATGTTTCAATAGAGTTTTCCTTGCGTCTGTTTTATCTGTTTTAATTTGTTTCAATCAATTTTAATTATCTATATTTTATGGTCATAGAATTGATTAAATACTCTCATTATTTATTACTCATTTATTTTCATAGCCCCTGAAGCAGCCCTTTTGAGGGCGAAACTCAGGCCTAGAGTCGGGCAAATAATAAAGAATTTTCGAAGGACTTCCGGCTACTCTCTAATCTGTTCCACAGGGGCTACCGGTGCCATTGGTCGGCCCCTATGACATAGTAAGAGCAAAGGGCCATTGGTGCCATTTTGATTACTGGCAGCTGATGGCCTATGTGCAGGAGATCGCTCCCGGACCCCCGCTAGACCACCAGGGACTTTTGGCAAGTCTTGGAGGGTCAGGAGGGTGGGGGGTTGTAGTTAATTAAATTTAAAGGGTTGGGATGGGGTCCTTTTTTGTTTTTCCAACTTTAATGGAAAACGAATACCAAATGCAACTAATGGATGAATCGGGTTTCCCCCTATGAAAACGGATGCAACAGATTCGGGTCCCAACGCATCAAATACCGAATAGCAACATATCTTTTTCCTCTTCACATCCCTAGTGTCTGGCACCCTGGGTTGGGGCAGGAGTTGTGAATGTTTTATTTTCATAAATACAACCTTTTCTGGGGGAACTTGGTCACTTCCAGGGTAGTGGGGGAATAGGAGGTTGCTGAGGACCCCAGAGTCTGATACTTTCTTTTTTTCTCTTTTCCCATTTTTTTCATTTTTTTAAGATTTTGGAAAATAGCATGCACTATTTTACAAAACCAATAAGTAAAAGAAAGCAAAACTAAAATGGAATAATTTATAAACTAAATGAAATAATAAATGATACACCAATATTTTCTCTGTATACCCCTAAATGGAACATCTCCTGTATCAGTAAAAGCTAAAGAAGTTAAGAGTTCTTCAGCTAGGAGAAGAGATGGCTGAAAGGGAGAAATGATAGAACTCTATAAAACAGGGGTGGGCAATTCCGATCCTCGAGGGCTGCAAACCAGTCGGGTTTTCAGGATATCCTTAATGAATATGCATGAGAGAGACCTGCATACACACTGCCTCAGTTGTATGCAAATCTATTTCATGCATATTCATTAGGGTTATCCTGAAAACCCTACTGGTTTGCAGCCCTCGAGGATCGGACTTGCCCACCCCTGCTATAAAATCATGAGTAGAGTAGCATAGATACATGCAGAAAGTTTACTTTTCCAAACAATACATTCTCTGAAGTTATTAAATAGCATATTTAAAAAAAAAAAATCAGAGAGAAAATATTTTGTTACTCAATGAACAATTAAGCTCTGGCATTCATTGCCGAGTATATGAAAAAGACATTTAAGGTAGCTGAAATGAAAAAAGATTTAGACATGTTTCTAGAGGAGAAGTTCATAAACTATAACCTGGTCGTCTTAGGGAAAGCCTCTGCTTATCCCTGGGAATAAACAGTATGGAATTATGTATAACCTATTATGACCTTCCCTTGTTCCTGAGTTACCTGACCAAGGGGTCATTTATCAAAGTGCTATATGGTGTTTTCACATGCAAAGAATGCCTTTACTACACCTTTTTCATTTGTGTAATAGGGCTTTATTGTGTGTTGTGATGTTTTAAGCTTGTGGAGTAGAGATGTGAATTGGAACCGGAATCAGTTCGGATTCCGGTTCCGATTCACATGTGGGTTTTTTTCCATCGGGCCCGATTGCGGTTTTGTTAATCGGCTGCGCCCGAGCCGATAAACAAAAAACCCACCCCGACCCTTTAAAACTAATCCCTTTGCTTCCCCCACCCTCCCGACTCCCCCAAAAAACATTTTACAGGTACCTGGTGATCCAGTGGGGGTCCAGGGAGCGATCTCCCACTCTCGGGCCGTCGGCTGCCACTAATAAAAATGGCGCCAATGGCCTTTGCCCTTACCATGTGACAGGGTATCTGTGCCATTGGCCGGCCCCTGTCACATGGAGGGAGCACTGGATGGCCAGCACCATCTTTAAAAGTGGAAATCCTTTTCCATTTATGTGACTTAAGATGATAAAGATGATGCGTAACTACCTTGGAGTCATTTGGGGCATGTCTAATAAGCTGTGACTTTATGTTTGAATTATATGCATATTTTTTTCTGACCTTTCTACTGGATTTTGAAATTGGATTCTTTACTAACTTTTTTAAATGTATTGGAACATTAATTTCTGGGTATAAACTGTAATATTGAACTGAGTGGATTCACCTTGGGCTTTATAATAGAAACTTTCCTACACTGGATGAATCTTGACCCAGATCTTCAGTCAGCTTTTCCGAACACTGGAGCATGTGAAGATGACTCCCTTCCCCCTCAACACACACATGAAGAGGATGAGATGTAAAACTTGAAAACACCGTATTTTTGTTTTCAGTTCCTTCTAGTTGCTGACATCCCAAAACAGTGCCTTCATTTCCTAATTACCCACACCGCAGCCAGGGGTTCTGATATCTACTTCTGCAACATAACTTTCAGCTTCCTCTTCACCCAGGCCCCTGCTAAGCACACGTAAGGGCTGTGCCGGCACATATTCTTTAAACTGCAGATTTAGCACCAGTTTTGAAAGAGAAAATATGCATGGACTTTCCCATTGAAAATTGCTGAAGGTAAATGTACCCCAGAGATGTGCACCTGGTTTTTCCTCTGGATAGTTTTTCTGACTAAAACAATTCATGTTATTTCCTCTGTGGGTCTAATACCACTCCAGGAATGCCTCCATGAATATGCAAATAGAAGTATGCACATTGAGGAGTGATGCATGTACTATTACCAGTATGCAGAGTGGGCACTTTCTAAATAGCCCTTTTACTTGAGTAACTATATTTTGACATTGCCCTCTTATTCCTTCAAAGACTGTTCTTACCTTAATATACATCTCAAAACCCCAGAACTCTGATTGAGGTCTCAGCAGAACACCTTAATGCCATGCAGTTTGTTAGAAAGTGCTCTGATGTGCAACACTATATAAAGCCTTAAATAAAACAAATTTTAAAAATATGCAGGTGAATCTTCAAACATTACATATGGAAAATTAGCACTTGAGTGCACAAAATAGCACATACACGAATACATGCTATTTTCAAAACTGCAACTTGCAAGTGTGAATCAGGGTCAGAGAGTAACTGTGTGTAAGAAAGGGGCATGCCAGGGTCAACATTTATGCAAATAACTTGCTGTTTTAAAACCTGCTAAAGTGATATGTGTATATCTTTTGCTTGCTCATATTTACTTCTGCTCAGTATGTAGTTTAAGCGATCATAAACATTGTTAATGTGAAAAAAAATAAAAGACTGGATAGAGGTTCTTCATGCAACCTGGGAGGGGTGACCTCTGACTGAAGAGACAGGGGTCTTCATGAGGTGTAGGTAAACTGGTAAAACTGGTTATTTCATTGCTGCGTGCAAGTTTTTAAATACCCTGACTTTCGCAGGTAAAAGTCAACTTACGGAGGGTAAAAGCATCAAATTACCATGATTAAAATCTATATGTGTATGCTTTTAAAATTGGAAGTACAAACATGTGGGAATATGATTTGCGCACACTTATCTGGTTAATTTCCAACTTATTTAGTTAAAGTAGTACCTTTCTGATATGACACAGACCTTCAGATATCTGAAAGGTTTTAATGATACACAATCATCAAACATTTTCTGTTGGAATAAATCAATAGAACTAGGGGTTATGAAATTAAACTCTTGGGAGGATGACTCAGAACCAATGTCAGGAAATACTTCTTCACAGAGAAGGTGGTGGATGCCTGGAATGCCCTGCCGGAAGAGATAGTGAAGACAAAAACAGTCAAGAAATTCAAAAGGGCATGGGATAAACACTGTGGATCCCTAAAGGCTAGAGGTTGGAAATAAAGAAAAGAGTGCAAGGCGTTAACTGGGGAAAAATGCTGGTTTGGCAGTTGCTACCCTTAGCAATTGAGCCTTGATACTATTGATGTAACTCCATCATTGCTCACTGCTTCAATGGCAGTGAGAGTAGAGAAGGGGAATTGGATTCAGACAGCAACCAAAAAGGGTCCTGACTTGTACAATTTAGGGAACACAAACATGGGGGTAACTAGATGATGTGGCACTTACTACCCTTGATTACTAAGCCTGATACTTTTGATGCAATTCAAACATTGCTCTCTGTTTTCACAGCAATGGTTAAGGGAAATTGGATTCAAACAGCATCTGAGGGGCTTGACTTTTATGGTCTGGTAAACTGATACACATGGGGTAGCCTGCACAGTGCAGCAGATTCTGGCATAAGCTTACTGGGCAGAATGGATAGATCTTTTGGTCCTTTTCCACCATCATTTCCATGTTTCTATGTTATTTGGATAAGTTGCGGTATTTATCCAGCTATATTCCAATTTAACCAGCTAAGTAGCAACAGGTCCATGTAAGCAGATAAATCTTAAAATCACTACTTGTCCATCTAAGTAGGGCTTTTCAGACTTATCTGGCTACATGCCACTATGTAGCTGGATAAATCTGCATTTATACAGGTAAGTCCAAATGTATTCAGCTCATTGTTTTTATATACATGAACATTTGTGCATGCATATGTACTCGTATTTTGTAACCTATACATGGTTCAAAATGCAGTAGGTTATAAAATACAGTAGCAACTTTGAGTGCACCCATATAGATGTGCAAATGGACACAAGCAAGCAGTTTTGATAGTTAGCTACATAGTGTATATTATAATTTGCAGGCTGGCTCAGCAGCTATTCTGTGCTGTAAAATATGTGCATGACATTTTTTTTCTTTATTCCTATGACCAAAAGAACACATGAGCCTGAACAAACTTTACCACTCTGTGTTTTTCAGTCATTTATTTTCAAATTAAAATAGCTGCTGATCTATAACTAATCCTCAAGTCTGGTCTTATTATCTTTTGCCACATCACAAGTAGCTCAACACATTCTCCAAGCTATGCATTGCCTCCCAGGAGTCTCTTGAGAATAGGTGACCTGCTGCTGTGTGATCTATCTGGTCCCATGATGTGTCCCTCCTTAACAGGCAGTCTACAGATGTTTCACAGAAGAAAAAAAATAAAAAAAAGAGAATTGGCAACAGCTTGCTAGTTTACTAAATTTAAACTGGTAATAATTATTTAAAACTTCCTTTTTGCTAATTACCACCTTTAAGTTTTGATCTCTGTAGAAATCACATTTTTTGGGAGTGAGAACTGCATCAGTTAAGCTAAGCACTTCTGACTCCCTAGGGACACCCAAAGTGACAGTCTAGCTACAGAGCAGTTTTACCATAACTATAATTATATATCTCACTAAAACTATCTGGTTATGAAACAAAGGGCCTTAATGATTAAAGATGTTTCTATAGGCACAGACTGTCAAAATTTCTTTTGGAATAAAGCCCAATATCTGTATTTCAAATACTCAGAACACAAACTAGATCATATCATGTCTGCTAGATCGGGAGCTGCAAAGGATTTCTTTCTGGGGTATGAATGCAGAAGCTTCATAATATCAGGGATTCCTAAAATTGCAGTATTCTTAATTCCACAAAATATAATTTTGCACATTAAGGGATACATTCATTTTAATTTGCCTGGATACCTCTGGCCCAAAGAAGGCACAGCCATGATAAAAGGGAGTTATCGGCCTGTCATCTTTGGGCCAGGGCAGTATGGTGGTGTCGCGTCGGGTGACTGCAAGCCACAGTAGTGAAGTGCCATGGGAGCAAGAAGAAGGCTTCTTGTAGTACCAATAAGACAGTGCTAGACCTGAAGGGAGAGGGTGGAGTAGGCAGACTGGTATTAGGCCACTGCTGATGCTGTTGTGCTCGATAATGGTTCCGGGCTACAGAAATGAGATGGGAAGATATGCTTTGCTGCAGGGAGAGACAGCAGTAGGCATCCAGGGATAGCCCCTGGAACATAACAACAAACTGTAGGTCACAATTTTGCTTACAACATTAAACATCAGCCACCTGCCATGGTTCCGGACTGGAAGTTATTTATAAAATAGTAAAAACAAAACAGAAACAAACAGAAAAAGTTCATATGGCCCATCCATCCATTTAATTTAACATTATAATTCTCATCACTTCCTTAGAGATTCCCTGTAGTTATCCCATGCTTTCTTAAATTCAGATATTGCTTTTGTCTCCAACATGTCCACTGAAAGGCTGTTCCATGCATCCTCCATGATTTCAGTAAAGAAATTCATATTTCCTAAGATAACTTGAATCTACCTCCTTTCACCCTCATCTCATGAGCCCTCATTCTAGAGCCTCCTTTCTATTGAAAAAGGCTCACGTCCTGTGCATGAAAATCTTTGATATATTTGAATGTCTATCATATCTCCCCTATCTCACCTTTCCTTTAGTGTATACATGTTTACATATTTTAAGTCTATCCCATATGCTTTAGAATGAAGACCACTGACCATTTTCACAGCCACTCTCTGGACCACATTAGCAGTGCCTGGGTTTTTTATTATCAACATCATAGTGCCTTAATTATTTGACAAAGGCCTAACCTGGTTGAAGGAGTGATAGAAGAAACTTTCAATGTAAAGTTTGGGGGAAGATGAGGAAAGCATAAAAGATAATTCTTACCCAGATCTTGTGTCAACTATAAGGAAAGGAAGACTATTAGTCACTTTGTGTGAGAAACAATGGGCATGTATTTATTTATTTAAATTTATATACTGGTATTTGGTGGAACTGTCATATCGGTTTACATAGTTTCATTATACAAATAAAAAGCAAAATGACAATTATAGACAGTATAAACAATAATGCTAAAAAATTATGACTTCTATTACAATTTATCATAAAAAGTCCTAAACAAGAAACATTTAATACTGAACATCCAACAGTCTATCTTTCTCCTCATCTCTTCAGAGGCATAAGGAGAAATTATAAAGAAAACTAACAAATGCCTTGTTAAGTCTACATAATAGTGTATGAAAGAATGCCTGCTCACTATCCATAGTGCACACCACCACTGTTCTCCATCAAGAATAGGGAAATAATGGCGAAGTCACCACACTAGGGTTCATGGTAGTTTGTGTTCCATCTTTTGGGAAGGTGAGTCGGTATCTTATTGATTTGTTAAAAGCATAAGATAGCAGGGAGAAGATAGAGCATCCATTGTGATCAATAGTTCCAGCCAAAAATACAAGTCTCAAACACAAGCCACCCTTGCTAACTATAGTGACCAATACATCTAAGTGTGTATATATGACAGGAATAGCACAAGCCTGATAGAGAGTGTTGTGTTCCGAGGCCGTGGCGCGCCACGACCGCGGCCCCCTACCTTGTGCGTGGTGTTCCTTCGCCACGGGAGCCCCGAGGGAGTTCTCTGATCCAGGTCGTCGCTCCCACATGGCCTCCAGTGCTGCTCGCTGCAGGGGGAGCCATCCTGCTCCCCCCCCCCAGCTGCGTCCAGCAGCGTCTCTCCTCCACGGGGAAAATTCCCAGATGGCCGCCACCATTCTTAGGTGCGAGAACATAAGAACATAAGAAAATGCCATACTGGGTCAGACCAAGGGTCCATAAAGCCCAGCATCCTGTTTCCAACAGTGGCCAATCCAGGCCATAAGAACCTGACAAGTACCCAAAAACTAAGTCTATTCCATGTAACCATTGCTAATGGCAGTGGCTATTCTCTAAGTGAACTTAATAGCAGATAATGGACTTCTCCTCCAAGAACTTATCCAATCCTTTTTTAAACACAGCTATACTAACTGCACTAACCACATTCTCTGGCAACAAATTCCAGAGTTTAATTGTGCGTTGAGTAAAAAAGAACTTTCTCCGATTAGTTTTAAATGTGCCCCATGCTAACTTCATGGAGTGCCCCCTAGTCTTTCTACTATCCGAAAGAGTAAATAACCGATTCACATCTACCCGTTCTAGACCTCTCATGATTTTAAACACCTCTATCATATCCCCCCTCAGTCGTCTCTTCTCCAAGCTGAAAAGTCCTAACCTCTTTAGTCTTTCCTCATAGGGGAGTTGTTCCATTCCCTTTATCATTTTGGTAGCCCTTCTCTGTACCTTCTCCATCGCAATTATATCTTTTTTGAGATGCGGCGACCAGAATTGTACACAGTATTCAAGGTGCGGTCTCACCATGGAGCGATACAGAGGCATTATGACATTTTCCGTTTTATTCATCATTCCTTTTCTAATAATTCCCAACATTCTGTTTGCTTTTTTGACTGCCGCAGCACACTGCACCGACGATTTCAATGTGTTATCCACTATGACACCTAGATGTCTTTCTTGGGTTGTAGCACCTAATATGGAACCCAACATTGTGTAATTATAGCATGGGCTATTTTTCCCTATATGCATCACCTTGCACTTATCCACATTAAATTTCATCTGCCATTTGGATGCCCAATTTTCCAGTCTCACAAGGTCTTCCTGCAATTTATCACAATCTGCTTGTGATTTAACTACTCTGAACAATTTTGTGTCATCTGCAAATTTGATTATCTCACTCGTCGTATTTCTTTCCAGATCATTTATAAATATATTGAACAGTAAGGGTCCCAATACAGATCCCTGAGGCACTCCACTGTCCACTCCCTTCCACTGAGAAAATTGCCCATTTAATCCTACTCTCTGTTTCCTGTCTTTTAGCCAGTTTGCAATCCACGAAAGGACATCGCCACCTATCCCATGACTTTTTACTTTTCCTAGAAGCCTCTCATGAGGAACTTTGTCAAACGCCTTCTGAAAATACAAGTATACTATATCTGGATCATCCACAAGGCCGCGCCTCCTCCACTGATTTAAAGGGACCTGATCCCTTTAACAAGCTTTACCTGTTCCTCAGCAGCCTAAGCAAGGGAAGTATAAAGGGAGACTTCCTCTGCTCATCCAATGACTTGGCAACATCCTCCAGCGCTGTCTAGTCTGCTTGCTTCGGTGAGTCCCTCGAGCTTTGGATCCTGTTCCTGTTTCGTCTTGATGTTCCCGGTTCCTGACTTTGAATTGGCTTATGGTGATTCTCTGGTGCTCAACTTCGGATTGGCAAGCAGTGATTCTCTGGTGTGTGACCTCGGACTGGCAAGTGGTGATCTTTCAGTGTGTGACCTCAGACTGGTAAGCGACGACCCTCTGGCACTCGACCTAGGACTCCTTCTGGACTACCATCTCCAAGGGCCCACCTAAGTCCCAGCGGCCGGGGTCCCTACGGGCTCCTCCCGAGGGGACCATGGGCTTCCAGGGCGAAGCTCCAGTCAGCCCTTGCACCGACACCTGACCTCTCAAAGGTCCACCTAAGTCCCAGCGGTCTAGATCCCTACGGGCTCCTCCTGGGGGCCCACAGACTTCCAGGGGTCAAGACACAGCTCCACTTCTCGTCTCTTCATCCGCCTCTGCAGTTGCCTCAGTTCCCAGTGCCAAGGGTCAGCTGGTCCCGTCTTCTGCTCTGCCTCGCCACCTGACAAGAGAACCTATGGATCTTCCGAAAAGTATACCATCTTCCCGTTGGCCAAGGGTTCACAAGCCTGAGCATAACAGAGAGAAGGAGAATAGGGGACAAACAGGGGTACGGAATGGAGAAGAAGAAAAGTAAAAAAACAAAAAACAGTTAACTTACAAGGGAAGAAAATAAAGAAGCATTAAAATAAAATGTTCAATTGTCTGAAATAAGAGAACACAAAAAGAATCAAGTCACAAGTTTACAGTACAGTGTAAAGAATAGAGACAATAGTGAGAAACAAAAATTTAATGTTAGTCTTATCTTAAAGTTATCTTTTAGTGGAACAGGTTCCATAGATAAAGTAACCTATTGAAAGAAAAGAGAGACATTGTATTAAAGGAAAGTGTTGTGTTATAACATCTGAAACAATTATTTGCTAAAATTATCTTCCTGAATAAAGCCATTTGTGAATTTGCTAACTCATAAAAAGTCTATTCCTTCACACTTACCCTGTTTCTCCTTCAGATCTGGGACATTACTGAATAGGTTTTGGACCCCTGTCCCTTGTGGATGATCCAGCTGGGAAAATGGCATCAAACTATGCATCCTGTGAGTCAACAGCTGAAGGCCTTAGAATATGGAGACATGACTACATTACATCACCACAATAACAGCAGGAGAGGTATTCACCACAGGGCCCACAGTTTAGGCCATTAGTGATCTGATCTGAGTGTGCAGTGATCTGAGAAGAGATGGAGGCTAGAACACAGTCTCATTCACGCAACCTTCTCTGCCCCTATAAACTCTCTCTCACATACACAGACTGCCATGACCTTGCTACAGAACTCATTTCCACTAACAGTATTATCTCCCACTGTGGCTGGTATGTACATATTCAGCTCAGGCCCCAAAGAAAAAAGTGGCTGAGCCAAAAAGGATGTGTGGCATCAAAATAATTTGCAGTATTGACCTGTTGGTACCCAGAGAGCTTATATGTATAGCAGGATAGTATACATTTTTGGCACCATGAACTCTTCCGCTTTCTGTACCCACCCCAGAGAGCTTGAATTTTAACTTTTTTACTTCCGCTTCAGCACCCACTCAAGACAGCTTACATATATAGCAGGCTAGCAGGCTAGTATGCACTTTTGAAACCATGTCCCAGTGTACCAATCTACTTTTGGTAATCACACCAAATGTTACCTTACGCTTTGATTTATCTTCTGTTTCAAACTTACTCAGCAGCCCGCATTTGCCATTCTGAGAAATGTTGCAACAGCGCTGGTCATGCAAGAATGACGGAGTCACGACAACATCTGAAAAACTTGTATACAACATTGAGGATCTTCATGTGTGCATTGCACATAGCCTGTAAATTCAAGGTGTTGAAATGCCTCCTTTTATGGTATGCTATTTCTCTCCTGTGTAGCGGATGTGGGAGCGACATGGATGCAATCGATTGCACATGTTATATTTGGAATGCCAGCTATATTGAAAAAGCTTTGCTTCATTTCCTGCCACTCTGCAAGCTGCTGTGGGTTCTTGATATGCTTCTTGACCCATTTCATCATAGCCTCAGCACCTGGCTGAAGAGTCTTGAAAACAATGACTGCTCCATACTAGCCACTAGGGATGTGCAGAGCAAAATTTTATGTTCATATTTTTTATGTCCGAAAGGGGGTCCCACTTGCGGCCAATATGGACATAAAAAAAATCCAATGAGTTGGGTATATGTACATATGTGCAAAAAAAAAATTTAAACCCCCTCACCCTCCTTAATCCCCCCCCCAGACTTACCACAACTCCCTGGTGATCGAGCGAGGAGTGAGGACGTCATTTCTGCAATCCTTGGCGAGAAGCATGTGACGTCGGTGGCACGTCGAGTGACGCGGCATCACGTGATTCCCGGCGAGTTCGCGCCGGACGGCTCGTTCGGCCCCAAAAGAACTTTTGGCCAGCTTGGGGGGGCCTCCTGACCCCCTCAAGCTGGCCAAAAGTTCTTTTTGGGCCGAACGAGCCGTCCGGCGCGAACTTGCCGGGAATCACGTGGCGCCGCGTCACTCAGACGCGGCGCCACGTGATTCCCGGCTCGTTTGCGCCGGACAGCTCGTTCGGCCCAAAAAGAACTTTTGGCCAGCTTGGGGGGGTCAGGAGGCCCCCCCAAGCTGGCCAAAAGTTCTTTTTGGGCCGAACGAGCCGTCCGGCGCGAACGAGCCGGGAATCACGTGACGCCGGCGTCACTCGACGTGCCGCCGACGTCACATGCTTCTCGCCAAGGATTGCAGAAATGGCGTCCTCACTCCTCGCTCGATCACCAGGGAGTTGTGGTAAGTCTGGGGGGGGGATTACGGAGGGTGAGGGGGTTTAAATTTTTATTTTGGCTCAACAATCGCGATTTCCCACATATCGAACATATCTATGTTCGATATGTGGGAAATCCGATCGTTTATGTCGAATCAATTTTTTAAGTAAAAAAAAAATATGAGTTGCGTTTTACTAATGCGGTCAATCCGAATGCACACCCCTACTAGCCACTACAGTTACTGTATTCTGGAAAGAGCCAGTGGCAAGATAATGCAAAGTACTGAGCAGGGGCCATTCTATTATGAGGGAGGGTGAAAATGCCCCTCTTAGAACGCCGCTGTGGCATCCGCCTCACATTGCTTCCCCCTACCACGGCTGCTAACCCAGGCCAGAGGTGGCAGAAGAGAGGAGTGACACTGTGGGCCACCACCAGAAGAAAGGAGTGATGCTGCGAGCCATGGCAGCCTGCTGTGGCTGAAGAGAGGAGGGTCACCACCGGAGGCCAGGCCACCGGTAGCTGAAGAGAGGAGGGATACTGCCGCAGGCTGCCGCTAGACGCCAGGCCGGTGGCAGCTGAAGGATGGAGGGCTGCCACTGCCAGAAGCCAGGCCGGCAGTGGAAGGAGGGACACTGCCGCTGCCGGAGGCCAGGCCGGTGGCGTTGGCTGAAGGGAGGAGAGACGGCGGTTGAAGAGAAGAGTGACAAGGATGGGACCAAACTAGGGGAGGTGGGGCGAGGGAATGCCATCTCATCCCTTGCCTCAGGCAGCAGATTGCCTTGTGCTACCTCTGGTACTGAGAAGCTGGACGAAGCCTGGAATGGCATGGGCGTGATTGGTTAGAGGATCAATATCATCCTTGGTTGCTTCAGAGAGAGAAAGAATTGCCTTGGAGCTCAGTCTGTACATTTGGACCACATCTGTCTCCAGTAAACCCAGAAGTGTTGTCCTCAGGTGAAACATCTGCTGCCTCTATCTTTCTGCAAACAGCTTCAACAAGAACAGCTTGTCACTCTTGAACTCTCCTTCTTCCACAATAAAATATGTTTTTCTCTCATCTTTGTTCTTCAGCATCTGCCACTCTAAATATTTGGCTCATATGCAAAATGTACCAAACCATAAAAAAAAAAAAGAAAGAAACATACAAAATCCTTATTTGCAATAGAGACGCACAGGGCACACAATAGACTGAAATAGCTACCAGAAATATGACATAACCTATCCTGTCCCTGACATTAAATTTTCCATGTTAAAAAATTATGTGCTAAAATGCATCTCTGCTAGGGCAGCTCTCTGCATTGCCCTGTAATAGCTAATGCTTTTGCATGAGATTTGCATGCATCCATGCTAATCACACCAAGTTTTTTGTTTTTTTTTGGGGGGGGTGCTAAACCCTTATTATATACCTGAATATTGTTAGCACCAAAAAATATGCACTAAAACCCTAAGAAGAAATCCTCTTTAGGGAGCACAACTCACTACATCAACTCCAGAGAGCAGCTTAGAGCTGCACCATACTCTGTAGAACTAATTCTGTACCTAAGCTAGTTAGATGATCTGAAAGAGAAAAGCCGCTGGATTGACTGTGCCTAAAGGTATTTTCCCACAAGAAATGTAGGTAAAAAAAATTATTGCTATACTTTCTATTTAATATTGGCTGAATTATTTCACAGTCTTGCAAGGAAAGTAAACCCTCACTAATAGCTTCATTAGTATCTCATGCAGAAGAGTAAAATGAGTATTGAGATCCTGGGCAGTGATGGATTTAGGATGTTCTACCTCTAGACACTGTTAGTGTTGTCACCTCATACATCCCCACCAATGCTGGACAACAGGGAGCAGAAGATCTAAGGCACAGTTCCACAGTTTCCTGGGACAGCTCGGGGTACATTCTGTGGCAAAAAAAAGTTCTGAAGCAAATTGTCAGACGTTTCCATTTTTTTATATTATGTTATAAAAATAAAGTAATTTTCCAGTCAAGCTTTTGTCTTCATAATTAATGTTCTATTTATTGGGTGTAGGAAAGGAGATCTCAGGAATGGGGAGATGAGAAAGAAAGAATGAGAAGACCAGGAATGGGAAGAGGAAGGGAGGAGGATCTGAAATGGAGTGAGGTGGTTGCGAGAGGACTGAGGATGGAGAAGGAAAGAGGACTGGGTTTGGGGAAGATAGGAGATGTGGAAGACCAGGAATCTGGGATGTGGGAAGGAGAAAGAGAAAAGGAAGGTTCTGGGATTGAGGAGTGGAAAAGGAAGGGATGGGGAGTGGGTTACATGATGTGAGGAGAAGAGAGATGTAAGGGAAGAAGGGAGGTTCTAGGATCTGGAGAATAGGATCTGAGATCAAGGGAGGTAGTATCTGAACTATGCTGGGTGTGGGTGGGGGAGAAGAGTGAGATGTTCCTATCATGCTCTAGTCCTGCTCCCTCATCTAACCTCCTACCCAATCTGAAATACACACACACTGCACCAACCCCCTTCCCTCTCACACATGTGAATACTGCCCTTTATTTCTGTCTACCTCTTTCTCTCTCACACACACACACAGACACACAGCTCCCAGACAATCCTCTTCTCATCCCCTCATCCTCCATGGCCCAACCCCCAGCATGCTCTGATGCCACTCTCCATCAATGCCCAGCACACTAGGACTCTCTTCCTGAGCATAACACCAGCATATCCTCATTCTCTACCTAAGCTTGATCCCAGTACTCCCTTCGCCCCCTCAGTGGCCAAGACTAGCACACTCTTACCATCTTTCTAGCCCAATCAGAACATTTTCTCCCCTGTCCAGCCTGGCGACAGCACACTACTGATCACCCTCCCTAACCTGACTCCAACACACTCTTCATCTCCCCTCCCCAGCCTGGAACCAGTACACACTGACTCCTACACTCCCCAGCCTGACCCCAGCACACCATGGATCCCTGTGCCAGCCCTACCCCCAGCACTCCCTTCTCCCTCCCCAGCCTGACCCCAGCACATCCTGTGCCCCTGCCCCTGACTGATCCAGCACTCCTCCTCACTTGCACAGCCTGATCCCTTCCCTCTTAGTCAATCCCAGCACACTCTGACTTCCCCTCCCCAGCTTGACCCCAGCATATTTTGACTCCCTCCCAGCTCGATCCCAACATACTCTGACCCCCCTCCTCAGTTTAACCCCAGCACACTCAGACATTCCCAGCTACATCCCAGCACAGTCTGACCCTCCTCATTAATCCAATCCCAGCACTAATTTCCCTTTCATTGGCTCAGTCCCAGCACATCCTGACCCATGCTGAATCTCAGTCTTAGGACATTCCCTTTTTATCTGCCCACTCTGGTCCCAGCACATTCCCAGCCCTCCTCTCTAACCTAACCCTAGCATACTTCTGACTCCCCACTCCTCAGCCAGGACCCAGGATACCCTTACCCTCCTCCCCCACCAAGTCCCAGCAGACTCACAACTATTATCCAAAAAGAAACACAAAAAAACATTAAAAACCCAGGGAAACAAAATTACCCCCTCTCCATGCCCACAAAACCCTTTTCAGCAACAGCTCCCCCACCCTGGCCCCCAGGACTTCCTTCAACTTCTCCATGCCCTAGCCCTTGCCCCATTGTGGGTGCATGATTCCACGGGGAGACATCCCTATAATTCCTGACTCATGCATCCCACTTTTCAAAATGACTACTGGTCAACCTGAGGCTAGTGCCATTAAGTTGTATGACAACCAGGTTGACTGGCAGGCATTTTGTGGAACCAGCTTTGTATTCCTTCAGTTAGGAAATACAGAAGGGTCCAAACCAAGCCTAAGCCTTTAGATGAACTCATAGAGCTCCTACTGATAATCTATAAGATATCATTCAAATTTACCTCTGTACCTAAGGACTGGAGGATAGCAACATTATGCCAATTTTCAAGGAGGGCTCCAGGAGTGACCTAAGTAACTACACACTGGTGAACCTGGCATCAGTGCCAGGTAAAATGGTGAAAGCTATTGTTAAGAACAAAATTAAAGAACTGAACCAGTGACTGCAACTTGTACAAAATACTGCAGCATGATTGCTGAGAAACAAGACCAAATTTGACAGGATCACACTTTCCCTAAAAGCCCAACACTGGCTCACTATACTCTACCATTTGAAATTTAAAATCCTAACTCTAGCCTATAAGGCCCTTGCGGGTAGTATATGCCTCTCCAGCTCAGTGACCATCTCAGCCCCCCCCCCCCCCCCAATTGCCATGCTGCTCCCCTCTTCTCACTATAACAGGCCCACATGGTAATCTCTATCCCTAAGGGACTACACCTCCTAAACACCAGGAAGAATGCTTTCTGAGATGATTCACCAACTTTTTGAAATGTGCTGCCACCAAATATCAGACAAACCTCAGACCTTCTAGACTTCAGAAAGCAACTAAATATTTGGCTCCTCCCAAAGAGTTGCCTCTGAACTCTTCTCAGAAATAATATTGGACATAGCCTTCTCAGTCTGCAATGACTATTGCACTGTAACTGATGCCCTCTAAGAGTGATTGACTACAATCCCTGCTAACAACTGTGGCAGATCCTCCAGGTCTGGCCACCAGGTGTCACTGTCCCTGCATTAGAACACACTTTGTAAGAGGTCATCCATCCCTCTTAGTCCCTCCTACCTGGATGTTTTGGTTTGGATTTCTCAATGCTATTTAATGTTTGTTGGGTTCAGATTGAGGAAGCAGTCAGCGGGTAGAGATGAATTTTTTCCACTCCCTGGTGGAGCCTCTCTGTTTTACCCACAGGAGCTTATTTAAGAAGTGATACCTCCCAGTACACCCTCTGCCTGAGAGACCTTCTTATAATTTAGAGAGAGATAAATTGGTAAGCCTGATTCCCTTTAGGGGCAAAAGGGTTCTCACCAGGAGACCAAAGACCTGTGAGATTATGCTATACCCTAGGTGGGCAAAAACCAGTGATGCATCCTGCTGCGAGAAACAGTGAAGGCAGAAGAGAGATCTGGTTTAAGATTTAAAATAGTTTTTGGACTTTAGCAAAGTGAGAGGTTTTTGGATCCCCCTTCCTCACTGGGATTTCAGATCAGAGAGCTTGCCTGATCCCAACTTTTCCCCACAAAAAGTCCCCAGGAAAAAAGAACAATTAAAGATGAAAGGAATAATTAAACTAAAGGAAAGAAGAATGAGAATGAAGAGATCCCATCTGGATTTCCCCCAAAGGGACTAGGACAGGCTGAGTGTCCAAGGAGAAGATGTCTAAAGGTAGGAATATTGCAGTAAATCTGGGGATACCTCCACTAGGATTCCCATATAGTTGCTGGGAGAGTTTGCGCAGTTAAAATCACCATGGGCTTTACCCAGAGGTCTGAATTAAGGATACCTACATACATAGGAAAAAATCTAATGTACCGTCAATCAGATATAAACTCATACTTCTGGATAATGGACTTTAATTTATTATTATCATTCAGTAAACTTTTATTTATCACCTGGACCTGGTCCTGTCTGCTTATTACAGCCTCTCATCTCATTTATTTTATTTATTTATTTAAAAACTTTTCTATACCGTCATTTAGTAATGCACCATCACAACGGTTTACAATTAGGCACGTAAATAAGTTTGGTTTGGTTTATAAGTTATCTAGAGGGTGCCAATAATTTTTTTGGTTACATGTTTCAATAATATACTCTATAGGGAAAGTGGATTGGAATTTCCATTTATATGATTAATAGGATAATCATATACGTTTTATACTGTCCTTCTTTTAAATTATACTGTCCTTCTCTTAAATTAATACTTAATTATGATAAAAAAATAATAAAGTAAGCAATTACGCTTTTTAGGTGACTCATGGAAAGCACCATTACAGTACACACACTGGTGACTTTTTTCCTTGTCTGGGCCATAAGTGAGAGGACAGGTTGAAAGACTGCTCGTTATTTTGGATTTGATATATATTGAACGCTTTTTACTTCATTGCCGGCATCACTTAGCATCGCTATGTGAATTAGAGAAAACCCATTTGTTTTGGTGTGAAATCATCAATGCTGATTATCAATGCGATATCTTCTACTGACTATTTCAAGTCCTGGTTGAATGAAATTTGCCCCTGAGGCAGCTCTGTGCAAGGGAGCGAAACTCGGCCAGAGTCGGGCGTTTTAATAAAGGGCTTGTTTTTATCCGATTCCTATTGTCGTCACTATTACACTTCTTTTAAATTATACTGTCATTCTCTTAAATTAATACTTAATTATGATAAAAAAAATAATAAAGTAAGCAATTACGCTTTTTAGGTGACTCATGGAAAGCACCATTACAGTACACACACTGGTGACTTTTTTCCTTGTCTGGGCCATAAGTGAGAGCTTCACCGCATAAAAAAATTCATCCTCCCCCCAGGATTAAGAGCCAGCATGGGATGAAACATGTGACTACAAATATTCCAGTTACCCCTCAAGTCAGTCAGTCAAATTTTGGCTTATTCATGGCATCCCAAACCTAGATGACCTCCTTCTGAACTCCAAACCTGTGATAGCAGCACTCCCCTTGCATTCCCTGTACCAAAATCTGCCCTCAATATTTTTAGTTGATTCAACCCTGCCAGTTCCTTACTCTCCCCACTGTAAAATGCCCCCTCCCCCCGAACCTGCAATTGTAATTAGTTATTTACTAATCCATGCATTGAATCCTATAATTGTAATCGTATTTACTGATCTGCATATAGAATCCAGATGACACCTAAGTCTTCTGATCACAAACTATGGAATGTAACAAACTACAATAACCAAACTACTGTATATGGAGTGAATTTTCAAAGGAGTTCCACCTGTAAAAATAGCATATCAGCAATTTTCAAAAACTCATTTACATGCATAACATCTTTTGAAAAATTCAGCCTTATGGAGTACATTTTCAAAGGAGCTACACAGATAAAATTTGCAATTTTCAAAAGCCAATTTACACTTGTAAAACCCGGTTTTATGCATGTAAATCCCTTTGAAAATTACCTCCTATAATTCTACTGCAACATTTTTCTACTATAACATTTTTTTTACTGGGAAATTATGAAACAAATAAATGATAATGGTTATACTGGTCATACTGATAAACATGGCTTAATAAGGAAAAGTCACCATGGATTTTGCAAAGGGAATTTGAGTATTACTAACTTATTAGAATTCTTTGAAGGTGTGAGTGTTTTGTTGAGCTCGGGGATGGACCCTTGTCCTGGAGCCGTGGAAAATGGCTCCCTGGTAGGGACCAGGAAGCAACTGCCCCCAGGGGGTGGAGCACTGGAGGAGTCAGAGGCTAGGATGAGCTTTACCACTGGAAGCCTGAGGTCCCCCCCAGGAGGAGCCTGTAGGTACCCAGGCCACTTGGATTTAGGTGGGCCTCGCAGGGTCTTCTGGAAGGATGGAAGTCCAGCGTGCCCACAGAAAGAAGGAGAGCACAGTCAGGTTTGAGACTGGAGGTCAGATGGAACAAGGAGGTCCTGAATAGCATAGGTGATAACAAGGCTAGGAACAGAACCAGAATCTAGAGACATGGTCAAGCAGGCAGAGGTCAGAGTCCGGGGGTCAGTCCGAGAAGTAGTCAGCAAAGCAGAGGTCAGGTTCCGGAGGTCAGATGAGGTCACAGGCAGGGCAAGGTCAGAAGACAGGCAGCAGGCAGGCAAGTCGAGGACAAGACTGGAATCAGAAGGCAGGCAGCAGGCAGACAGGTCAAGGAGCAAGCTGAGGTCAGTACCAGAGACAGTCCGGAGGTACTACCTGGGGAGACGGACAGACAAACAGGAACAGAAGGACGCTGGAGTACTAGGATGCAGGAACAAGGCAGGAACAGAACTGGAACAGAAGGATCCTGTAACGAGACTTAGAACAAGACTGGAACAAGGTTCAGACTCACTCCACCCTCTTTACCTCTGTGGCGACTCCCTCTGGGTCTGATGGACGGCTGGCTGCCGCAGCGTCTCCATGCCATCTCACTCCGGCATCCCCGGACCGGCTCGACGTTGCAGATCCACCATGTTGCCTGATGACCTACGGCACGCACTCTGATTGAAGTATCAGCAAGGGCGAGAACCTCAGGGGCGTCCCCCTGAGATGACATCATCCGCTTCTAATATTTAAAGGTCTCTAATTCACTATCTAATCGACTTAGCAAGGGGATTGCTTTGGCTTTACTCCCAAGCTACTCTGCCTCCTCGGACTTACCAGAGGTACCCGCTCCTCGGGGGCCTCGCTCTTTTCTTTCTTTCTTTCTTTCTTTATTTATTTATTTATAATTTTTATATACCGACATTCTTACATTAAAATGCAAATCATACCGGTTTACATAAAACAGAAAAAGCAGGAAAAAATATTTCCATTGTCAAATACAGAGAACATTTATAATAAAATTGTTAACAAAGGCATAAGGTAGGAACTTGAAAAAAGGTTACAACAGAAAACATAAAAGAAAAAATATTAAATGAAGCACAAAGAGTTGACGTCGGGGGAGGGGCATGGTCACACAGCGCAGTCACCCATTTCCCCTCACCTCCTGATGATACTTTACTTTCAGATTACAGATAGGAACCAGTACTCGCTCCTCGAGGCCCATGTTCCTGGACATTCTGAAGATTCTCTACTGCCTGGAAGCTAATGCTGCTACAAACAATTGTGAGTTACCATCGCTCTCTCAGAGCTTTCCCTGGAACCAGGTACTCGCTCCTCGAGGGCCTAAACCTTTCCAGCTCCTGAGTTTCCTTGAGACCTTATGTGAGTTTTATCATCTAGTTCTGTTCATGAACCTTGTCTACTCTATCTACTCACTTTCTACAGTTTCTCAACAGCTCAGCCATCCTGGATCACGGTTCCAGTGCCTGAGGGACTACAGCCCTGCCGGGCATATCAGCTCACTACTGCCACCTCTGGTGGTTTCCAAAACCTGTTTAATAAAATAACTAATGTGCGTCTGTCTTCATACTCAAGCCTAGCAGGTGGTCCCTCTCGGGATATCCTCCTGGTGGCGTGGTTGTCTGCCACCGGCCCAGGGATTCACCACTACTATCTCAAATTCATAATATAACAGAATCTGAGACACTACAAGATAGTTGACTCTTCCTTCTTAGGAGCCATTCATTCAGATTGCTCATTTCATCAACGCCCAGCTTTCTTAACAGATATAACTGCTACTCCTCACGGAGCTTTCACTACAGTTTGCTAATTCCCTAGCAGATTTTCAACAGATCCAGAACAGATTGCTAACTCCGTACGGAGATTCACAACAGATTTAGAACACTAGCATACAAGCCGACCTGATTGCCAAGGCAAGGAAGTACAAGCAGGGACTTCCTTATATCAGGGAGTCAATCAGGATACGCCACGGAACTAGGATCCACCCTTGGCCCTACAAGAGGCCGGGAGGACCCTGCGCGCGTAGGAGCATGGCCAACACAGCTGAGGACGTCGAGCTCCGGCGTGAGGCCTGGTGTGCAGTGGAAGGTCCGCGACCGCTGCCGCGGGACGCCAAGGCCTGGAAGCGCTTGCAGCTTCCGCTAGGGAGGCCGATCCGGGACCTGCCGTGGAACCATGGAGATAAGCAGGCCCATGCGCGGGCCGGGCGCAGACAGGGTGCGTAACAGTACCCCCCCCCCCCCCCCCCTTCTAGGTCTCCCCCTACACAGCCGTAGTTTGTCAGGGTGAGTCCTATGAAAGGTTTTCGGGAGTTCCTTATCAAGGATACTGTGGGAAGGTTCCCACAAATTCTCCTAGGCCCCATAACTCTCCCAGGATAGGAGGTATTCCCATTTTCCTTGAAGCCGCCGAACCTCAAGGATCTCTCTAACCTGGAGAAAAGAATCAGGTTATGAAGAGACTCATGGAGGAGAGGGAACTCTATGTGAGGGCCAGGAGAGGACCAACAGCTTCAATAAGGACACATGGAACGTGTTATGGATACCCATGGCACGAGGTAGCTGGAGTTGATACGATACAACTCCCACTCTTTGGATTACAGGAATGGTCCAATGTATTTCAGAGCCAGGCGATGAGACGTAAGTCTCAGTCGTGTGTGTTGAGTGCTTAGCCACACTTTCTGGCCAGGACGGAAGAGTGGAGCAGGACATCTACAGGTGTCAGAGTTATGCTTGGAGCGTTCAGCAGCTTGGGAAAGACGCTCTTTTACTTGGTTCCATACTTGGCGAATGGTGTGAGCCATGGATTGTGCCACTGGAGAAGGAACGGTCAAAAGGAACTGGAAGAGGCAGTCAAGGCTGCTGTCCGAATACCACGGAGAACAGGGAAACATCGGTGGCTGCAGCAACATGAGTATTGTGCGACAGCTCAGCCCAAGGAAGGAGATCAGACCAGTTATCCTGCTGATCATTTACATAGGAGCAGAGGAATGTCTTCAGACATTGGTCAATGGTCAATGGTCCTTTCAGCTTGACCATTGGCCTGTGGATGATAGGCCGATGTATAGCTTAGGGAAATGTTAAACTTCTTTCATAGGGAACGCCAATACTTGGCAGCAAACTGTGGTCACTAATCGGAAATAATCACCTTGTGGAGTCCATGAAGGCAAAAAATGTTCTTCAGAAACAGCTTCACCAGTTCTGGGGCCAAAGGAAGGCCCGGCAGGGATATGAAGTGACCCATTTTCGAAAAACAGTCGATGATGACCCAAATCACAGTATTATTCTGGGAAGGAGGCAGGTCCATAATAAAGTCCATCGAGATGCTAGATCACGGCTCGGCAGGTTCTGGTAGTGGTTGAAGTAAGCCCCAAGGCTTTCCAGTAGGTGGTTTCTGTTGGGCACAGATGGGACACGAGTCCACATAGTTTCGGGAATCCTGCACCATATTAGGCCACCAATAGTGTCTTCGCAACATCTCTAAGGTCCTGGCATGACCAGGATGGCCTGCCAACTTGGAATCATGAACCCAATTCAGAACTCGTTCACATAATTTACTCAGAATGACGGTTTTCCCAGTAGGAACTGTAGTGGTCACAGCAAGGGATATACAGGTGGGATCAATAATGAAGCTAGAGACTTCGGGAACATCTTTAGGTTCAAATGATCTGGATAGCGCGTCAGCACGGAGGTTCTTGGAACCTGGGTGGAAACAGAGGATGGAGTTGAATCATTTGAAGAATAGTGCCCATCAGGCTTGACAAGGGTTCAGGAGTTGAGCCTCTTTAAGGTGCTCAAGGTTCTTATGGTCCGTGAAACTAGTGTTGTGCCCCTTCCAACCAGGGGTGCCACTCTTGGAGTGCCAACTTGACTGCAAGGAGTTCGTGGTCACCAACGGTATAATGCCGTTCCATAGGAGAAAACTTATGTGAGTAGAAAGAGCAGGGTATTAGTTTACCCTTAGGGGAAAACTGGCTCAACATGGCTTCTAAACCAATTGCAGAGGTGTCGACCTCTATGACGAATGGACGTTTAGGGTCCGGATGCTGCAGGCAAGGGCCAGAACAGAAAGCCTCCTTGATCGTCTGAAAGGTGGCTAGTGCTTTAGGTGTCCACACCTGAGTGTTGCCCCCGAGGCCTGGAAGCGCATGCAGCTGCTGCTAGGGAGGCTGACCCAGGACCTGCTGTGGAACCATGGAGGTAAGCAGGCCTGTGCGCAGTTGGGGTGCGTAACATATTTGAAGGTGTGAAAATCAACATAGTGTATTTGAATTTTCAGAAGGCATTTGATAAAGTCCCATAAGGAAAAAATTCCTCAGAAAATAAAAAGAGTTATGTGATATGAGGCAATGTCTTATTAAAGATTGTTAAATGGGAAAAAAAATCTGGAAGCAAAAGTGTATAGTGGTGTGACTCAGGGATCAGTACTTACTCATTAATGATCTGGAAAAGGCAGCAACAAGTGAAGTGATAAAATTTGCAAATGACAGAAGAGTATTCAAAAAAAATAAAAACATCAATTTTGAGGAATTTGAGAGATTTGTAAACTGGGCATCTAAATAGCAGATGAAATACAATGTGGAGAAGTGCAAGTGATGTACATAAGGAAAAATAACCAAACTAGAGATACATAATGCTGGAGAAGGCTCATTGAGTCACTATGGGAAATGTGTTAAAATCCTCAGCTCAATATACTGTGGCAATTATAAAAAGCAAATAGAATCTTAGGGATTATTTGGAAAAGAATGGAGAATAAAATTGTGAATACAATAATGCCTCTGTATAAATCTACTATATAGTAGGGATGTGCATTCGTTTACAATGAAATAGGAAATAAAGATGATATTTCCTATTTTGTTGCATTTAGGGGGGCTGACAAAATGAAAGGAAAACACACCATGTGGCAGGGGCTACTGGAGCCATTGGTCAGCCCCTGTCATATGGTAGGAGCAATGGATGGCCTGCGCTATTTTTTACCTGTAGCCCCTGTCACATGGTAAGGGCAAAGAGCCATTGGTGCCATTTTGATTAGTGGCAGCCAATGGCCCGAGACGGTGAGATCGCTCCTTGGACCCCCGCTGGACCACCAGGGACTTTAAGCAAGTTTGGGGGGGGGGGTCGTGAGGGTGGGGGATTGTAAATAATTAGATCTAAAGGGTCAAGTGGGTTTGGGGGTTTTTTTCTGTGTGCCCTTTCTCTCCCCCCCCCCCAAAAAAAAAAACAAAAAAAAACCGATAAGAAAACCACATGAAAATTTTGTGGGGTTTTCCTATCATTTTTGGGTACCCCCGAATCATGATGGATTAGAAAATATCGTATGATATTTTCATCCGTCAAAAAAACGATGCACATCCCTACTATATAGTTACTTGTGTATAGTTTGCAGTTCTGGTCGCCCCATTGCAAGAAAGACATAGCAGAATTGGAAAAGATATAGAGAAAGGCAACAAAAATTATAAATGCTCTTTTATGAAGAAAAGATAAACCATTTAGGGCTTTTCAGCTTAGAAAGAGAAGACAGGGGGGATATGATAGCATTTTTGTTTTTAAATCATGAGTGGAGTGGAACAGGAATATAAGGAATAGAGATGTGCAGCAATACTACACTTCCGTTCGGGCTTCATTTTTGGCCCGCCACAGGAAATTTTGTTTTTCCTGCAGTTTGGGCTTTTTTTTTTTTCGTGGGATGCTGATTTTTGGGTTAGTGCACGCTAACTCTTGTGTTAAGGCCTACTGATCTTTGGCCTGTGTGGTTGTAGGTGTGTGTGGTGGGTATCTGTTTGCTATGGCAGTGGAGAGGGATGACCTGTTGTATAAATTGTCCTTTGAGTGAGGTCCCTCTTGCAATGTTGTCCCAGGTTGATAATGTTACGGTTTTCGCCACGAGCGCCGCGACCAGACTCTTAACTCCGTGCTCCTGGACCTGTTCCCGCTTTGGGTGGCCTAGTTCGCGGCCTGTTCGGCGGCGTCCCCACGGGGCCCATGCCGCCGGGTAGCCTCCCATGGATGCTCTGCCTCTAGGCGCACGCGCATGCACCACTTGGGCACTTTTCTAGGCCGTTTCCTGCCAGTGATGACTCCGCCCAGTTCCTGACGTCAGACGCCACAGCCTGTATAAGCCGGCCACGGACACTCAGTCTTTGCCTTGCGACGGGCTTACCTACTGGTCCCCTGTTGCTCCATGCCCTGGAGCGAGCAGCCTTGGAACTCACTCCGTTCCTGCTTGCCTGCTGCAGTACCTGCTTGCCTGCCACAGTTCCTGCCTGGTTCCAGTACCCGAGTCTTGCTACAGTTCCTGTCTACTGTTCTAGTCTGGTTCCAGTTCCCAGTCCTGTTCATCAGCCTGCTCGTTCCAGTCTCAAGTTCATCAGTTCGCCTAAGTCCCAGCGGCTGGACTCCTATGGGCTCCTCCCTGGGGGGCTTCGGCTTCCAAGGGTGAAGCCTCACCTAAGTCCCAGAAGCTGGGCTCCTACTGGCTCCTCCCGGGGGAGCACCAGCTTCCAGGGTGAAAAGCACCACTACGTCCTGCCTGAACATCTGCCTCCCGGCTTGCGGTGTACCAGAGACATTGAACCCCTTTCCCAGTCTCCTGCAGGTCGGCCCAAGTTCCACTAAACTGAGACTCCATAACAGATAATGTGGGTATATGTAACTAGGCGGTTTTTCAGGATTGCCACAATGAATATGCGCGAGATAAATTTATTTATTTATGAATTTATTTATTTTATTTTTTTATACCTATATTCTGGTACAATCCTACTGGTTTACAACAACCTAAAATAATTTTAAAAAAATGCATAAAATAACAGAGAATAAATAGTACATAAAATTGGCTTCATAAGAGAGTAAATTAAAATTCAAAAAATAAAACTATAAACCAAAATAAAACCTCTACCTGCTCGCCATGCATTTATTGGACACCCAGAGTATGGACATCCTGAAAAGTCAACTGGTTAGGTTTGGTTCCAGGAGAGGATTGATAAACACTGCAATAAGGTTAAAGTAAGTAGGGACCCACAATGTTTTCTCAGAGGGGGTTCACACCTGAAAGCCCTCTTTCCTGCTGGGTCTTTTGCAAATAAGTATAGAGGGTAAAACCCACACAGTCAATCTCCTGGGGTAGAGAAGGATAGCAGGGGTAAAAAATTAGTAAACATTCTATGTGCACATTATAGTTTGAAACCTCTGCAATGAATGATTCTGAGGTAGTTTATTCAAAAGTGTATTATGCTGTTGTAATTAAAATCAACTGGCACTTAATTCAATAAATGATTTAATCCGTTCAATCAATATTATTAAATTCATTTCTCATGAAAGACTTGTCTTAAAATACTTAACATTTAAAACTTTAGTACTTGTAACAAAAAACTTTTCTTAACAGCAAAGTTCTTTAAAATAATATTAACAATTATGTTATTTTTGTCCTTTTTAGAAACTTCTACAGAATCCAGTTATGAGTCAAATAAGCATCTTATTTTTTCCTCTCTCTTTACACTATAGTTGTGATTTTTTTTCCTACTTTATGTTTGAGAAAATTGATTTCTTTGTGTTATCTTTCGCCTGTACAGGGCTCTTCTTTTTTAAGGAATTTTCTGAAGAGTATTTCTTTGATTTTATTTTTGTTTGTTTTTCCTTTCTCATTTTCTCTCTCCTTGTCTTATTTACTATTGTGTACACTGAAATTTTATAGTCTGGCCAGATTTGGTGCACTTTTGCAGGCAATCAAACAACGCCGTGAGGATAACAGCAAAGAATAGATGCCCAAGGGTCTTTTTTCAAATCTTTAATTGGTGGAGACGTACATGATGGGCATTTTTAACTAATCATGTACGTCTCCACCAATTAAAGATTTGGAAAAAGACCCTTGGGCATCTATTCTTTGTTGTTATCCTCACTGGTTTCCTACTAACCTTACTTCAAAGAAATCAATACAAGAAACTGACAATTTGGTCATAGAGTTCCTCCTGCAAGCAAAGAGTTCCCTTGTGAGGGGTGTCCATTGGTTTGTTGAACTGTTTTTATTAGTAGCCATAGAAAATACGTAGTAGCCATAGAGAATACGTAGTAAAAATTGACAGACACCAATTCTCACACATCCCTATCACACAAGGTGTCCCCCAAGGCTCATCTTTATCATCAACCCTTTTCAATATATACCTCCTACCCCTCTGCCAATTACTATCTGACTTAGCCCTCAAATTTTTCCTTTACGCAGACGATGTGCAGATTATTATCCCAATCCAAAAATCCATTGAGGAATCCATGCACTTCTGGGAATCCTCTCTCTCTTCAATAACGTCAATGCTATCCAACCTACACCTAGCTCTAAATGCTGCAAAAACAGAACTACTCATCATTTCCACCCATCTTGACTGCTCTCCCCACGACTCACCTCAGAACACAACTGCTCCACAACACAAATTACAGGCTGTAAGAGACTTGGGCATCCTTATCGACCATCAACTAAACTTTAAACCTTACATCAAATCCATCATAAAGGGAGGCTTCTACAAATTAAATATCCTCAGGAAACTCAAACCTCTGCTCCATACCAACGATTTCCGAACTGTAATCCAGACTACTATGCTGTCAAAACTGGACTATTGTAACGCCCTCCTACTCGGCCTCCCTGCTACCACTAGCAAGCCACTCCAGATCCTCCAAAATTCCATGGCCAGAATCATAACAAACACCTGCAAAACACAACACATCACTCCAATTTTAAAAGACCTGCACTGGCTGCCTATCTCCTTCCGTTCACAATACAAAACCCTCACCATTCTTCACTGCTCATTATACCAACTCAATCACACCTGGCTGGAAGAAATGCCTCGCTTCCACACTTCCAACCACCCCACAAGAAGTGCTCATGCAGGTACCCTACACATTCCTTCCCTGAAGGCTGCGCATCTGTCCCTCACCAGAGAAAGGGCTTTCTCCATAGCTAGCACCTACCTCTGGACCTCCCTCCCCCATTCCCTCCGAATAGAACCATCACTCAACAAATTCAAAAAAGGAGTCAAAACATGGCTCTTCAAGCAGGCATACCCCGACTCAACCAATACGTAGACTTCTCCTAAATGGACCTTTCTAAGAATCTCCATTACGTGCCCCTCCCCCCCCTTGCTCTTCTCCTTTTTCCATCTGTGCCCCTACCCTACCTCCCTGGAACTTTGCTGCACTTCATAACCCCTATACCACTTTCTCATTGCTAAAGATAAAGTTTTCTTAGTTTGTAGAAAGTTTCTCTTTCTTTCTTTCTACCTTTTCCTCCATAGCTATTTAGTTCATTTGTTATTATATATAATCTCTGAATGTTTTTATGATACTTATATCCTACACCATTTGCGTTTAACTATGACATGTTATTCTGTTCATTGTATTTTCCCTTCTTTCAGTTAAGGGTAAGCCGGTATGATGTGCCTTACGAATGTCGGCAAAGAAAAGTCTATAAATAAATAAATAAATAAATAAATAAATTAGTTATTTCAGAAAGGAAAAGATAATTTACATTTCCTGTCTGTGTCCAGTTTTCTTTCTATTAGGAGAAGTAGTACACTTTCCTCTTGTACTCTTCCAGGAAAACATATGATGAACCTGTAATCAAGGTATATTAAAGCTAGACAGTGACTACTTCAAGACAGAATTATTTTAATGTTATCTGTTAGATAAAGTAATCTCAAAGTAATCCAATGTTTAGCACTAGTTCAGAGAACAATATTTCACCCTCTTCAACACTTCGGAGGGCAAAAATGAGCTAAATTTGTCTGACCTGCAGAGAAGACTGGGAAAGCAGTACTGGACCAGCTCTCTTTTCCATCTATGGCCACTAAAGGGCCAGGTTTTCAGGACATCCACAATGAATATTCATGAAATTGATTTGTATATCTTGTATGCAAATCTATTCATGCATATTCTTTATGGATATCCTGAAAACCTGGCCTGTTTGTGGCTCTCAAGATCTGTAGTTGGCCACCCCTGATTCATTGGATAATTTTCCTATTTAAAGAATAACTCACTCATGGAGAAAATTATCTCTCTCCCATAGCCTTAGGAGACAACTGTGTGACAAGGCTTTCAATTTTATTTCTGTTCACACATTCGCACTCATACACTTTTTGCTAAGAGCAGGGTAAGTTTTTCTGTGTTTCTGCTCGATTTTATATTTAACTACACTGTCCCTTACGTTTCCATACAAGGATCAGAAACAACTTTTTTTTTTTATACTTCTCTCTCACATACAAACTAATCACCAAGTGTTCTGATAGAATTCCCCAATTCTTTGTAGTGTTTTTACAACTTGCTCCACTAAGACAGAACTGTCAGGCTGAGTTCTTGTCTGCTCCAAGTTTCAACCATCCTCCCCAACTGTATCAACTGTAATTCTTTTTGCCTGAACAGGAGACCCCTGCTCTACTGTCACTAAAGAGTAATACAGTTTCAAATAATCGCTGTTTTAAAATAGCCTTGTCTTTACATCTCCCTGCTACAGGTGACAACCACTTCTATTTCATTTTTATATTTTTAAAATTGGCTAAATTGACACCTAAAATCCCAGCAGAGCTGGTCTCTGTGCTCCTCTGGTGTCTCTCTGCTGGCAGTTGACATTTTTTTCTTTTGCAGCCATGAGACTGTCCCTTGTGCTGAAGCTGCTAGCTCATTTCCATGGTGATAGTCAAATTATGCTTCAGGGGAGCTCAATGTGGGGGAGGACACCTGTCCTCTTGCATTGCCAGAAGTACCTGCTGCTTTGATTTAATTTGTGCCCAAATAAATGTGTTATAATCCTGGAAGTGGACCCCTGTTCCAAGGTAGAGTTAGCGCTTCCCCAAAAGGGTACAACCCTTTTAGGTCTCTACCGATGAAGGGCAAGGCCTGAAGATGCAGATGTTGAATAGGGATGTGAATCTGGCTTCGGACGATTGAAAATATTGGACGATATTTTCACAATTGTCAGAAATTGGGGGCTCCCGATAAGAGAACCCCACGATTTTGTTCCTGGGGTTCTCTTATCGTTTTGGGGGAGGGCAGGAAAAAACGGCACACCAAAACAATCCCTAAACCCACCCCGACCCTTTAAAACTGTTCCCTTAGCTTCCCCCACCCTCCCGAACCCCCCAAAAACTTTGTACAAGTACCTGGTGGTCCAGTGGGGGTGCTGGGAGCCATCTCCCGCTCTCAGGCCATCGGCTGCCACTAATCAAAATGGCGCCGATGGCCCTTTGCCCTTACCATCTGACAGAGTATCCGTGCCATTGGCCGGCCCCTGTCACATGGTAGGAGCACTGGATGCCCGCGCCATTTTTAAAGATGGCGCCGGCCGTCCATTACTGGGGTCAGTCTTAGATACCCGGGTAGAGAGTTCCATAGTATTGGGCCAGGTATTGAGAACATGCGGCCTCTTATTTTTGTTATGTACAATTCTGCCCAACGGATTAGATTTCCATACAACTGAGGAAGTGTGCATGCAAATCTCTCTCATAAGAACATAACATAAGACAATGCCATACTGGGTCAGATCAAGGGTCCATCAAGCCCATCATCCTGTTTCCAACAGTGGCCAATCCAGGCCATAAGAACCTGGCAAGTACCCCAAAACTAAATCTATTCCATGTTACCATTGCTAATGGCAGTGGCTATTCTCTAAGTGAACTTAATAGCAGGTAATGGACTTCTCCTCCAAGAACTTATCCAATCCTTTTTTAAACACAGCTATACTAACTGCACTAACCATATCCTCTGGCAACAAATTCCAGAGTTTAATTGTGCGTTGAGTAAAAAAGAACTTTCTCCGATTAGTTTTAAATGTGCCCCATGCTAACTTCATGGAGTGCCCCCTAGTCTTTCTACTATCCGAAAGAGTAAATAACCGATTCACATCTACCCGTTCTAGACCTCTCATGATTTTAAACACCTCCATCATATCCCCCCTCAGTCGTCTCTTCTCCAAGCTGAAAAGTCCTAACCTCTTTAGTCTTTCCTCATAGGGGAGTTGTTCCATTCCCCTTATCATTTTGGTAGCCCTTCTCTGTACCTTCTCCATCGCAATTATATCTTTTTTGAGATGCGGCGACCAGAATTGTACACAGTATTCAAGGTGCAGTCTCACCATGGAGCGATACAGAAGCATTATGACATTTTCCGTTTTATTCACCATTCCCTTTCTAATAATTCCCAACATTCTGTTTGCTTTTTTGACTGCCGCAGCACACTGTACCGACGATTTCAATATGTTATCCACTATGACACCTAGATCTCTTTCTTGGGTTGTAGCACCTAATATGGAACCCATCATTGTGTAATTATAGCATGGGTTATTTTTTCCCTATATGTATCACCTTGCACTTATCCACATTAAATTTCATCTGCCATTTAGATGCCCAGTTTTCCAGTCTCACAAGGTCTTCCTGCAATTTATCACAATCTGCTTGTGATTTAACTACTCTGAACAATTTTGTGTCCTCTGCAAATTTGATTATCTCACTCATCATATTTCTTTCCATATCATTTATAAATATATTGAAAAGTAAGGGTCCCATGCATAGTCATTAGGGATATCCGAATAGTCCTTGAGGACTGGAATTGCTTAACCCTGAGCTAGGTCATACCTTCTTATGCCTGCCATAGAGCCATCTTAGCCATCTGCATCGTGGACTAGCCCACCCCCAGGTCTTCCAGGAGATTATTCACCAAAAGTCAACTAGCATATCTGGACACTAGCTTCCATCTCACCTTCCTTGCCTGCAGCATCAACCTAAAAAGTGGCTTTCCTGGCCCCCATTCAGTTGAACCGGTCCCACATCATGAGTTCTGTTGCTTTCCAGCAACACCTACAGCACCATAGGTTCAATCATTTCTCCCCGCCAAATGCAGTAAAATAAACTGATATAGTATGCTTCACATTACAAAAACGTTAATCGCCTGATGGTTGCGAGGGTAGATTTTCCACAGCAGAGAAGAGACAAAGGGGCAGACCTCCTGCCTACCTCAGTCTCTTATGCCCTACTAAATCCACTCAAAGTTTCACCCAATTTCAGCCTCCACACCACATCCCCTGTCCCACAATCCTATCAAGGGGAGGGTGGGTTACAGTTACATTTGAAGGAAGCCCAAGGAGAAGAAGAGCTGTAGATGGGGAGGGGCACCCTCTGCCCTATTATCCCATCCAGTGTAGGCAATTTGTCTCATGGAATTCTCTAAATGCCCTAGAGAACAGGGATAGAGAGAATTCCAAGTGAAAAGACTGGGAAAACAGAGATGACAAAATTATGCATCATGAACCAACCATCATGTCAAACTCTCCATTTAGACTTTTCAAGGAGAAGATACCCATCCTTAAGATTTAATAAGTATTTTGTAATCCCCTTGCCTCCCTATTGCCAATTGCCAGGATTTTCAATGCCACATCATTTACTGGATTGAGTGAATTCATTCCAGAATTATAAACAAAATATATATTTTAACTTGAAACAATATACAGATTAAAAGCCTGTAGGAATACAGCCTGAAAGCAAAGTGCAGCTAAGCAATTTTGATGCCCAGTTATGGTTTATCATGTAAATTTAACAGAGTCAAATCACTGAATTCTTCACATCTTTTGCAATACTTTGTCTTTTTCCGCTCTAGAATTCACACTTCACTAGTTGCCAAAAAATATATACATAAACAATCCTCTAATCAAATGATAGGAAGAATAATGACTGACTGCAGGAAACCACCAGCCCCCAAGTGGACTTTATAGCTACATAAAATGTTACTTAAATTAACAGGGAGTAAAGAAATGCAGCTCTGTCCCTAGCTGTCCAAGGATATCATGAACAAGAAGGAAACGGGCAGCACGCCCAGGGCTCGGCGCGCGCAAGTTGCACAAATGTGCATCCCCTTGCGTGCGCCAACCCCGGATTTTATAGGCTACGCGCGTATCTTATAAAATCCGGCGTACTTTTGTTCGCGCCTGGTGTGCGAACAAGGGTACGCGTGCGTGCTGTTTTTTAAAATGTACCTCTTAGAGAATATCCACTGCCATTAGCAATGGTAACATGGAATAGACTTAGTTTTTGGGTACTTGCCAGGTTCTTATGGCCTGGATTGGCCACTGTTGGAAACAGGATGCTGGGCTTGATGGACCCTTGGTCTGACCCAGTATGGCATTTTCTTATGTTCTTATGTTCTTATGAAAAAATGCAGGTACATCCTTAACTCACTCACCACTATCCTTACTATGTTCTCTGATGAGAATTGCACAGATTGTATTGAAGGTACCACACATCCTCTCACGTTAACTTTTAAGAAGTGGAATATATCCAGCTATTTCCTCAACTGTGGACTAAGTAGGAAACCAAGAAGCAGGCACGGGTAGACCTTATAATAGCAGACAGTTTTAGAACTCTTTCACTTTTAAGAATGCAAGGAAATAAATTCAGGTGTACCCTTAACTAATCATAAAAGGGAAAGCACAAAACTTATAAATTCATTTTATAACAGAAGATATTAACAATTTAAAGGGAAAAAAATACTATACTAATAACTGCCCACAAAAACACAAAACACCTGCACCAATTCAACTCATCATTGAAGAGAATATTTACAATTTAAAGTATTTTAAATTAACAGGTTGTATAATAGGTAATACCTTTCCAGGAGTAGCCAACTCTGGCACTCAAGAGCCACAGACAGGTCTGGTTTCCAAGATCATGCATGAACATGCATGAGTTAAATTTGCATGCACTGCCTCTGTTTGCAAATCTCATACATATTCATTGTGGAGATCCTGAAATTAGGCCTGTTTGTGGTTCATGAGGGATGAAGTTGACACTATGCCATTAACCAGTGCTTCCCAACCCAGTCCTCAGGGCACACCTGGCCAATCATGTATTCAGGATATCCACAATGAATATAGATCTATATTCAATGGAAGCAGTGCATGCAAATCTTTCTCATGAATATTCATTGTGGACATTCTGAAAACATGACTGGTTAGGTGAATCCCAAGGACTGGGTTGAGAAGCACTGCCATTAGCAATCCAAGTGCAACATCACAAAACACTACCACCAATTCATTTTATAGTAGCAGAAAAATGAATATTTTACAGCTCCCTAACTTTTAAACAGAAAGAACAGAAATGTAACTAGATCTTTAACTTCTACCAAGTAGGAAAAGCACAGAGGCACCAATGCATCAATGCCAGAAACAGGCCAGATTTACAGGATATCGACAATGAATATGCATGAGATAGATTTGTATATAATGGTGGCAGTGCATGAAAATCTATCGCATGCTTAATCATTGTGGATATTCTGAAAAGCTAGATTGCTTATTTATTTATTTATTTAGCATATTTTATATACTGAAGTATAGCAGAGAAGCCTTCACTCCGGTTTACAGATACAACAACTTGATACATTTAAAGTGATTTAACAGCAAACATTGTAAAAACTGGTCTGGAACAATAGCATAAATAGATAATGGTATACCATGTAATAGGTAAACGAAGAATCTGAGTTCAAATCATGTAAGGAACATCTGTTATAGAACTAAAGGGAAGGATTCTGGTAGACAGAAAGAGTTAGTCAAAGGTGTATGTCGGGTGGGGGGACACACAGAGGAGAGATCTGTGGGATAATCCTTTAGGATCTTAGAGAGTGCAGTCTGTGAGAGTTTGGCTGAGTAGCCAGGCTTTAAGATCTTTTTTAAAAGATTTTATGTTTTCTTGAGCGGTCAGGTGATTAGGTAGAGAATTCCATAGCTTTGGGCCAATGATGGAAATGGCTCAGTTTCTTGTGGCTCTCAAGGACTAGAGTTGGCCATTTCTGGTCTATATATGAACTCTTAAAAGCTCTTTCATTTTAAAAGAGAAAAATACTTGTGCATGTGTTGGACACACAGTGACAGACAAATACAGATTGAATTAACTTGTGAACAGTAGTGCCAGTTGTCAATGTTTCCACCCTGGCTACTGTTCATTCACTCATCTTTCCATTATATGTAATTATTAATTTGTATAGAAGAGAGACAAATGGACAGTAGCTAGGGTTGAAACCTTGAATATTGGTGTTACTTCAAAGTTTCAAATGTGCTAATTCAACCCCATTGTATGTTTTTTTTTAGCAGACAGAAAAGAAATGCAGCTATATCATTAACTTCCATAAAGAAGGAAAGCCAGGGAAGGCAAAAGGAAAAAAAAAATAATTCCCTAGAAGCAGTTCACCATTTAACAGGAGACAATATTAAGGCAATACAAATTTTAAAGCTAAGGAACGCAATGTAGCTAGATCAAGGGTTGGAAACTCCAGTACTCAACTGCCTCAAGCAGGTCTGGTTTTTAGGCAATCCCAAATGAATATGCAAGAGATATATTTGCATACAATGGAGGCTGTGCATGCAAATCTATCTTGTGCACATTTAATGTGGATATTCTCAAAACCAGAACTATTTGCGGCACCTGAGGACTTGAATTGCCTAAACCCAGAGCAAAATCCTTAATTTTACATTGAGTGGGAAAGCACAAAGCACAGCCAACAATCCACTTTAGCACAGCAGACAATTTCAAGGTCCTTAAATTAAAAGAGAAAAATGAAATACAGCTGTATGAACTGGGGAGGAGGGAAAAGGCTGCTGGGGTCAGATTGGGGATGCAGCAAGGCACTGGCACTGGGATGAGAAGTGGAGAGAGGGAGCTAGGGCTGGACTAGTGGGATCCTAAGACGTGGGTGGAGAGAAGGCTAGTGAGAGGCTGGGTGATCGAAGGGGGGGGGGGGTGGGCACGGAGGGGAAGGGGGTAAATTGAAAATGGGAACAGAGGCATATCAAAACAGTCATTTCACCACAAATGATTTACAGGTTTCAGCTACTTCATACTATAAAAGAAGGCAATATTGATAAAGTCCTTAACAGGAAGGAAAGAAATGCAGTGGTATCTTTAAATATACACCAAGAGGAAAAGCACAACAGAGGCACCGATTCACTTTACAGCTGCCATAAACAACACTTTAAAGGTCTCTCACTTAAAAGGATGGAAAGAAATGCAGCTACATCTTTAACTGTCCACCAAATGGCAAAGCCCAACACAGACAAATTCATATAAAAAAACAGGAGACAGTAACAACATTTGAAAGCTCTTTACTAGTAAGGCAAGAACTATAAGTAAACCATAACTGTCCACCAAGCTGGAAATAATAAAAAAAAATACATACAATTCATCTTATTGCTGAAGAGATTATGCGTCATTTTAAGCTCCTTAAATTAACAGAGAGGAAAAAACAATCTATGCCATGAACTGTCCTAGTGCACAACCACAGAACATGGGCACCAGTTTACCTTAAAACTAAAATATTTTGAATAAGGAGCTATATGAAGTTTCATAAAGTATAACATTTTATATTTTACAGCTCTTTAACTTTCAAGAAATAGAAACAAATGCAGCTAGATCTTTAGCTGTCCATAAAGCAAGGAAGTACATACAAAAGGCACCAAATCATCTTATCACAAAATATACTTCTACTTTAAAGCTCTTCCCCCTTGTTATAAGATGAATTGTTCCGATATTTATTTATTACTCTCTTTTCCAAAGGCAATCGAAGGCTAGGTACAGAATTAAATACATAAAAGTATACACGAGAAAAATATAACATATAAAGATAATTAAAAATAAAAAACAGCACGATCCTGTGTAACCAAAAACCCCTCAAATTAGGCAAAAGGCAGGGACTCTATTCAGAAGGTAAGCTGATTTGAAGCAAACACTTGCCTCCCTTTCTCCACAAAATTATTGGAGCATTTCTTAACCCTTAAAAATGTTTTTTTTCTAAAGTCAGTCTTCTCACACAAAATTGTTCAAAAGTAAAATGCTGCACGTCACTGATGCAAACTAGGGATGGGCAGAGGGACGCCATATGTTGCATTCGGGATTCGGATTCGTCGGGGGGCAGATACGTTGCATTCGGCCGTATGGCACCCCGATACATTAATACATTGATTCCTATTTGTTTCCTCGCCAAACTTAAATTAACTACAACCTCCCACCACTCTCTGGTGGTCCAGCGGGGGGGTCCAGGAGCCATCCCCTGCACTCACACCCTCGGCTGCCGTTTCAAAATGGCGCCAATAGCCTTTGACCTACTATGTCTCAGGGGCTACTGGTGCCATTGGTAAGCCCCTGTCACATGGCCATTGGCACCATCTTGTGCTTCTACCATGTGACAGGGGCTGACCAATGGCACCGGTAGCCCCTGTGACATAGTAAGGGCAAAGCCTATCAATGCCATTTTGGTTACAGGCAGCCGACGGCCCAAGTGCAGAAGATCGCTCCCGGACCCCCACTGGACCACCAGGGACTTTTGGCAAGTCTTGGGGGACCCTCCTGACCCCCACAAGACTTGCCAAAAGTCCAGCGGGGGTCTGGGAGCGACCTCCTGCACTCCGGCCTTCGAATGCCAGTATTCAAAATGGCGCCGATCACCTTTGCCCTCATTATGTCACAGGGGCTGACAGTCAGCACAAGATGGCGCCGATGGCCATGTGACAGGGGCTGACCAATGGCACCGGTAGCCCCTGTGACATAGTAGGTCAAAGGCTATCGACACCATTTTGAAACGGCAACCGAGGGTGTGAGTGCAGGGGATGGCTCCTGGACCCCTTGCTGGACCACCAGGGAGTTTTGGTAAGTCTTGGGGGGGGTCAGGAGGGTGGGAGGTTTGTTTAAATTGGCTCCTTTAGGCTGCCGAATAATTCGGTGAATATTCGTTGTATTCGTGGGGAATCGTGATACGTTTCACTTCCCCACAAATACAACAAATAGGGCCCTATACGTTGCAGATTCCCAATTCGTAGGGAACAAATGCACATCCCTAATGCAAACCTCTTATCTACTTCTTATATACTGTCCTGGTCTCAATTACCACTTCTCCCCATGCAAAGTTTCCCTCCAAGAATGTTTTAAACTATCCTCTCCTCATCCAGTATTCTGATTAAGAAAGTTTCATTACTTTTCCTTATTCTCTTCCATAACTCCTACCCAATGTAACCCCCCCCTTCCTCTCCAAGAACCTGATTGTAATTTGAAGCAGAGCATAATTTATAATCAGGGTCTGGAATGATGGCGGGCTGGGTCTGCTCCAGGAGAGGGCATGGAAAAGGACAAGGTGGCTTTGTATATGTTTCTTTATCAGTATACCCAATGGGGAGAGGGTAGTTGAATACTTAATTTTAACTTATACGATGTAGGTGAAGAGAGACAAAGGGGGATGAGGAACTCTTCTTTTTTTTTATCAATATGCTTGAGGGGGAGAGTAGTTTTCAAAACTTTTGGAGGCCAAAGTATTTTAATCAGTACACTGGATGCTGCAAAGGTATTTTAAAATAATTTTGAAAAGGAAAACTTGGAAAAAATGGTCATAGTCAGTATATCCGATAGGGAGTTTTAAAATATTTTGGTAAAAAAAGTTGAAAGAAGAGCATGGTTAATAATTCTACCATTTTTCCCTTCCCAACTTTCCCCTTCATTTTTTCTCACCATGTTTAACTGCCCTTCCCCTATCCAGTGTTCCATTTAAAATACTTTTCCCTCTCATCCTCTTCCTCATATTTTTAAATTGCACTCTCAGGTATTATATTGATAAAGAACATATTTTCACAATCCCTCCTCCCCCATGCTCTTCCATGTCCACTTCCCCTGGCTCATACTGCTGGTTAGCCTCACCAACTACCCAAAATCCTGTTCATGCTTTAGTCTGTCTATACAGTTTTATTGAAATAAAAATAAAAAAAAAAGTGGCAAAAACCTACCTTTAGTGCTGCCGAGAAGCTCCTATCTCTTCAACATCCATGCCGTACTAAGATCTGGCCCGGCAGCACTAACCTCCTTTTATAGGTTTTTAGATCACATGACCCTACTAAGTGGCCATAAGTGGTCTCAAACAAACACATTAGATCCTCCCTGTCCTCTGATTAGCTAAATATAGTCACATGGTAAAGGAGTGTAGCCTCTGCTTCTTATTTCCTACCTCAGGTTTCATGATTGAAAGATTGCTCAACTTTCTTCCAAAGTATTTTGCTAGGTTTACCGAAATGATTTCATGATATTCTGGGAGTTCTTTTATCATTCAGCTGCAGAGTATAGGTGGCTTTTCCCCTTCTCTACCTAGACATAGGATTGTCAGCTGAATTTGGGTAAAATTGAATTTAGCTGACAGAGAGGAGGAAATGCAGTTTTTCTGATTCATCTACCTGTTCACATTACCAAAAGAATTGGAAGAAGCTGCAACTTTAAAAAACACACAGGCAAAAATGGTATTTTTTTATTTTATAGCTAAAAACATAAACATCTTTTAAAAATTAAACTATCTGGTCTCTGCAGATGGGTGCTGAAAGAACTTCCAGAAAGTCATTAAATTATTTCTGTAAATCTGTCAGAGGCCACTTGTGGTCACATGGCAGGCTCATGTGACCTTAGTACCTATAAAAGGAAGCTAGAGCTGCCAGGCCAGCCCTTAGGTCAGCATGGATACTGAAGAGGTAGGAGCTTCCCAGTAGCACTAAAGATAGGGTTTTGCTCCTCCCCCCCCTTTTTTTTTTCTCTCTTTCAATAAAACTGTATGGAAGGGCTCAAGCATGAGCAGGGTTTTGGTTGGTTGGGCAAGAGGAAATGGAAGACTATGGGGGAGATAGGGTTGAAAAAATGTGTTCTTTATCAATATAATACATGAGGAGAGGGTAGTTTTAAAAAGATTTTAGTTGAGAAGGAAATGGAAGGAAAAGTATTTTAAATGGGACACTGGATAGAGGGAGGGCAGTTAACAAGAAAAAATAGAAGGGAAATTGAGAAAGGAAAACAATGGTAAAATAACAAAGCATTTCTCCCATTTTCAATTTTTCCTGCCAAAATGTTTTAAATCTCCACATCCAGTGTACTGATTAAGAAAGTTTTCCTTCCATTTATTTCAAAATTTTTATACCACACTTACACTATCCAGTGTACTGATTAAAATACTTTTTTCCTCAAAGTTATTTTAAATTAATCTCTCCCCATCCAGCATATTGATAAAAAAAACAAAGCTTTCAGCGTATCCCCTTTATTGTGCCCCTTCCCCTAGATCGTTTTGCTGATGAGCCATACCAGCCGCTCCTCAAGTCCAGTTCAAGCTTTTAGATGAAAATAAAATATTCAGTTATCATCTCCCCATCTGGTATACTGATTAAGAATTATATACAAAGCCACCTTATCCTTTTCCATACCCCCTGCTCGAGCAGACTCAGCCCGCCATCTCTTCCAGCCCTTGATTATAAAGTATGCTCTGCTACAAATTACAATCAGGTTCTTGGATGGGTAGTGGAGTGGGATACATTGGGTAGGGGTTATGGAGAAGTAAGAAAAACTAGTGAAACATTTTTAATCAGTACATTGGATGATGAGAGGATAGTTTAAAATATTTTTGGAGGGAAAATTTGCATGGGGAAACCTGCAATTGTTAATTTGGACACAGGGTTAGGAAGGTGCTGGGACAGTATATATATATATATATATATATATATATATATATATATATATAAAAGATGGGAATGAGAGGCTTGCTTCAGTGACATGCAACATTTCCCTTTTGTATAATTTTGTGTGATGATTGAGGTTTAAAATTTTTTTGGAGGGAACACAATGGAGGGGAAAGCTGTGCTCTATAAGCTTATGGGGGAAGAAGGCAAGTGATTGCTTCAGTGCAGAGTTTAAACCATTTTTGGTTACACTGGATTGTGCTGTTTTTTGTTTGTTTTTTTTAATTATTTACCTTTGCATGTTAGAGTTTCTGTTTCAAAATGTATTTGTGTGTGATGCTTTTATGAATGTATTGATATCATGCTGTACCTAGCCTTTGGCTGCTTTTGGAAAGAAACGTAATGAATGTGATTGAATAAATAATGATGCAAGGCTTAGATTTATCATTTTACTATAAATTTCACCTGAATAGAACCCGTGATAAAAAATAAAATGGGGGCATGGTTAGGGTAATTTTTGAGTTACTGCAAAATGCACTCTTTAAGTGCTTTGCATAAGTATTTTACTGCAATGTGCGTTAAATTTACCACATCTGTGAGATTTTTCCTTTGGAAGCTGGTTTGGGTGAGAGAGAGAGCACTAGCCTCTGGGGTGGCACACATATTAGTCAATTATTTTTACCACTGTAGGAGGGTCAACTTGTAACTCGAGATAAGGGCTGTTCAGCTTGGAGAAGAAACGGCTGAGGAGGGATATGATAGAGGTTTTTAAGACCATGAGAGGTCTTGAACGAGTAGATGTGAATCGGTTATTTACATTATTTACACTTTCGGATAATAGAAGGACTAGAGAGCATTCCATGAACATAAGAACACAAGAAAATGCCATACTGGGTCAGACCAAGGGTCCATCAAGCCCAGCATCCTGTTTCCAACAGTGGCCAATCCAGGCCATAAGAACCTTGCAAGTACCCAAAAACTAAGTCTATTCCATGTTACCATTGCTAATGTCAGTGGCTATTCACTAAGGGGCGGATTTTCAGAGCCCTGCTCGCGTAAATCCACCCAAAACCGGGCGGATTTACACGAGCAGGGCCCTGCGCGCCGGTAAGCCTATTTTACATAGGCCTACTGGCGCGCGCAGAGCCCCGGGACTCGCGTAAGTCCCGGGGTTTACGGAGGGGGCGTGTCGGGGTGTGTGTCGGGGGCGGGCCCGAACCGCGCAGTGTTTTCGGGGCGTGTCGGGAGCGTTCCGGGGGGCGGGCCCGGGGGCGTGGCTACGGCCCGGGGCGGCCCGGGGGCGTGGCCGCGCCCTCCGGACCCGCCCCCAGGTTGCGTCCCGGCGCGCAGGAGGCCCGCTGACGCGCGGGGATTTACGCCTCCCGGAGGCGTAAATCCCCGACAAAGGTAAGGGGGGGGTTTAGACAGGGCCGGGCGGGTGGGTTAGGTAGGGGAAGGGAGGGGAAGGTGAGGGGAAGGTGAGGGGAGGGCAAAGGAAAGTTCCCTCCGAGGCCGCTCCGATTTCGGAGCGGCCTGGGAGGGAACGGGGGTAGGCTGCGCGGCTCGGCGCGCGCCGGCTATACGGAATCGATAGCCTTGCGCGCGCCGATCCAGGTTTTTAGCAGATACGCGCGGCTCCGCGCGTATCTACTAAAATCCAGCGTACTTTTGTTTGTGCCTGGAGCGCAAACAAAAGTAGGCTATTCGCGCTCCTTTTAAAATCCGCCCCTAAGTTAACTTAATAGCAGGTAATGGACTTCTCCTCCAAGAACTTATCCAATCCTTTTTTAAACACAGCTATACTAACTGCACTGACCACATCCTCTGGTAACAAATTCCAGAGTTTAATTGTGCATTGAGTAAAAAAGAACTTTCTCCGATTAGTTTTAAATGTGCCCCATGCTAACTTCTTGGAGTGCCCCCTAGTCTTTCTACTATCCGAAAGAGTAAATAACTGATTCACATCTACCCATTAGCAAGTAGCACATTTAAGACTAATCGGAGAAAATTATTTTTCACTCAACGCACAATTAAGCTCTGGAATTTGTTGCCAGATGATGTGGTTAGTGCAGATAATGTAGCTGGGTTCAAAAAAGGTTTGGGTAAGTTCTTGAAGTCCATTAACTGCTATTAATCAAGTTTACTTAGGGAAAAGCCACTGCTATTAATTGCATCAGTAGCATGGAATCTTCTTAGTATTTGGGTAATTGCCAGGTTCTTGTGGCCTGGTTTGGCCTCTGTTGGAAACAGGATGCTGAGCTTGATGGACCCTTGGCCTGACCCAGCATAGCAATTTCTTATTGGACCCTTGGTCTGACCCAGTATGGTAATTTCTTATGTTCTTATGTGAGTTTTTTGTGGTGGTCTAGTGTTTTAGGGCCAGTTTTACATTCACAGTGAGACATACAAACAGCATGGTACATATCTGTGAACAATTGATGTGATTTGGAATGAAGAATGGTACACAACGATTGAGATTTCTACAATGTACACTTGCTCTAGCTAGATGGACTCTCTGCCTAGGAACATGGCACAGCTTAACATCAGAAGAAAAGATGTAGTTATTTCTAGTATGTTAACATGTGTTATGCTATCACACAGAATGTTAAATGTCCCTCATTTTCATAAACTCCTCCCCTTTGACTAAAATTTAGAATTTTACATATGCATCTCATGATGTGAAAAATAATTCATGCATTATGGTGTTATTGAAACATGACCTAAAAACATGGTTATTTCAAAATGCCTATAACCTTATTTAAAATCACCTGAGCACAGAACATGCACCCTCAAGGACAAAGTCATAAAGAACCTATTTTCTGAACTAAATACGTTATCCCAAGGTTTCATGGACTCCCTGGATTTTTCTTGAGTCCCTGAATTCCAGTGGAAATTAGACATGCTAATCCTGCACATATCTGAGATGTATGTGCTGTAATCTAGTATACAACAGAATCAAAGAAATGAAGAGTCATGCTTTTACTATTAAAACAAATGTCTGTATTCACAGCCTCTGGTTACTATCAAGGCAAAGATTTCACTGTGAAGGCAGTTGACTAGTTCAAATTCCTGTATGTATGTTAATATTTGTATGTATGTTTGCATGTATGTTAATGTTTATGCCCTTCTCTGCGCTTTCTCCATTGCACTGGAGAAAGCGCAGAGAAGGGCGACCAAAATTATAAGAGGCATGGAACGGCTGCCCTATGAGGTGAGGCTAAGGAAGCTAGGGATGTTCAGTTTGGAGAAGAGTCAACTGAGGGGGGGATATGACAAAGGTCTACAAAACCATGAAAGGACTTGAAAAAGTTAATGTAAATCAGTTATTTAGTCTCTCAGATAATAGAAGGACTAGGGGGCACTCCATGAAGTTAGCAAGTAGCTCATTTAAAGCAAACTAAATAAAATTATTTTTCACTCAGCACATAGTTAAGCTCTGGAATTCATTGCCAGAGGATGTGATTACAGCGGTTAGTGTAATGAGGTTTAATAAAGGTTTGGATACGTTCCTAGAGGAAAAATCCATAAACTGCTTTAATTATTAAGCAATAGTAGCCTGAGATTTATTTAATGTTTGAGTACTTGCCAGGTACTTGTGACTTGGATTAGCCACTGTTGGAAACTGGACTTGATGGACCCTTGGTCTGACCCAGTATGGCAATTCTTATGTTATGTTTTTAAGCAGCATCGCTAAGCATCTGTGCTGGTGCAATGTACTTGGACCCCGAAAACGTTCTCGGCTGCCTTTTCTCGGCTGTCTGCTTTTATCCCATTGGAAGTGCACTTATGCAAGCAATAAGCACAGTACAGGGTGATGCTGGTTCTAAGGCACATTGTAACCCTAAAAGTTCCAGAAATCTTTTTTACAAGTATTTTTATGGCAGAGCAATAAGTACATACTTTGCTTCTCTCGCTATATATATTTCTACATTTGTGTGTTGGCCACGCTGTCAATCACACTACAGGAAAGTATATTTAGACTCTCTTTTTGAGACATTTAATAACTGATTTTTTTGTTTCACCAAAGATCAGGCTGTTCTATCTTTAACTGAAGAAGTAAAATAAAAATGTTTTGGGTTTTTTTTCCCATGGGATGCAAGAGAATACATTTTCTGCATGCTACCCATGGGTACGCACATATACACTTGTAAAATGCAATTTGGAATTTTGTTTGTTTCTGTGCAGGTAAACATTCAAGCACAGTGTAGCAGCCTGAGTACATTTACCCTCTGCAGAATGTCTGCTTGCTTTTTTATCCATCGCTAAGAAACTAATGTTCTTGGTGTGTGTGTGTGGGGCAGGTCTTTCCAAAATGGCTTTTTTTCTCCATTTACTTTTGGTGGACCTTTACAGTAGAAATAAATAACAATGGAAATCTAGAGAATGAAATATAAGTAGAAGTTTATAAAACATTCTATGTGTTAAATGTCTAAAGTAAGGAACAAATCAATGCCATTTGACTGCATGCTCCATAATAAACTGAGATAATTTGGCCACTGTTGCGGTGTATAAGGTAAGAGGTTGACAATTCACGAACTAGGGTGACCTTTATTTTTTGAAATTAAAAATGAAATTAATTGCTATTCTATTTGGAAAAAGATGGGCTCTGTTCAGTAAGCATTTGTATTTTGCACTGGTAACAATGATCTATAAGGGCTTTATGTTTGAAAGCTCATCCTTAGTTGTTGGATTCACCTGACATGACAGAAGTCTGACATCCCACTCTCAGGGGAATACATTGTCTTCTGTTGATTACCGAGAGCCCCTCCAAATCTATTTGCCCTCTCATTTATACTCCACGTTTGTTGAAAGCCATCTGAATCCAGATGCCTTGAGCTGAAGTCAGCTAAGTCATGGCGCTGACAGGTGGCTAGCACAGAGCAGAAGGAAATATTAAAAATTAAACATTACACGTGTTAGTAATCAGAATGCTTACAATGTTTTAGTTTGTAGATGTTCTTCTCTGAAAGGTTTGCTGTTAAGCGGAGATCATTTCTGCAGGTCTGGTGGAAAATTCATTCCTAGTTGCTGGCCAGCAGAGGATGAGGAAGTGAAGTGTCCCATGATTTTAGTCTTTGTTTTATATGTAGCCCCTTGTTTCATTAGCTAATCTGTTAAGGGGCTCTTGTCGAAAGGTTAGGGCCAGGTCACACACAGACTTCCTGAGCAGGGTGAAGGAGTCGGTGCTTCATGGTCCTAGGCTTTGTTATGAGGCCGCCTCACATCTTCCAGTGAAAAACACTGGAATCGCTGGTTAACTTGGTGAAAGCAAATTATCTTGCGATGAATACTCCTGGATCTAGTAACATGCATTTAGAAAATAAAGCCCAGAAATCCAGAAACACTCATTGTCACTGGTAAAACCACACAAATCCTCTGCACTCGTGGATCCCATCCTCCAGACTCCCACACAGACTGCTTTTCTGGGCAGTGCACCCAATAGGCTCCCCTTGTAGAAGTCCTCGTTTCCTAGGTGCAGACTCTTGTAGTCCAGATACTGGAAATCTCTCGCACTAAGTCTCCCACATTCAGTAGGAGACTCTTGCGCTCCCACTGGGGCAGGCTAAAATGCTACCCAGTGACACAGCCCAGTACCTGCCCACATTTCCTTCTTTTTCTGCACACGCCTTTCCAGCCGCTTATAATGGTGGCCTGTTCAGCCTGTGCGGCAAGCCACACTGTATAGGCCAGGTAAGAATGGGTGAAATTGAGCAGCAGAGAGAACCTCTACATTATAAAAGGTGACAAAGAGCTCTGTCTGGGCACTGGCACCACCAAAGACATCCCCCACCCCCCTCCAGGTGCTGAAGATAGGAAGCCAGTATGATTTGAATGGCTCCACAAGGAACAGAACTCTTCTGCCTGCAGCCCTGAGAGAATGGGGACTGATATTTTTTTTCTCCTACCTCCCTGTCCTTTCTTGGTCAGAGACTGTTCAGCCCTAGAAAGAAGCATGGTTTAGGCTTGTGTGTTGCTAGTGCAGGGGAAGAGGGGTTAGCCAGGGGCTATGTGCTGGGAAGAAAGGAATTGCATGAGAGGGATAGGGCATGTGAGGGGGATGAATTTGTGGCGGGTGAGTTCTGAGAGAGGGGTGCAGTTCTGGTTGTAATGTTGCTCCAGGGTGGGAGAGTGAAGGGGAAGAACTCCGCAGTGTAGGGGGGGGGGGGGGCAGCAGCCCTAAACAGCTGCTATAGTGTTGCCAGATGAGTTGCTCTGGGAGAGGTGCAGGCCAGAGCCCTATGTGTGGGTTGGGGGGATGAATTTATCTAGAAGGAGGGCAGAGAATGTGATGGGTGAGGGATGATAGGCTCCAGCGGAAGCAGGAGTTGCTCTGATGAGAGGAAACTGTTTCTGAGGGAATCAAAGGAGGAGGTGCTCTGGCAGAGGCAATGAGAGATGCATTGTTCTAGGGAATGGGAGGAAGTGAGGGATGAATTGCTTTGCAAGCAATGAGAGGCACATTGCTCCTGGGAAGGGATGAATAGCTTGGTGAGGTTTGATGTCTGTGAGGGATGAGTTGCTTGGTGGAGGGTGAAGAAATTGCTTACAGAGAGGAAGGGCATGACAAATCAGTTTCCTCAGCAGGAGAAGTAGGGAGAAATGGGATGAGGGATTAATTATTGGCAGCAGGAGGTGGGGGTGAGGGATGCATTGCTCCAGTGGAGGGATTCATTGCTTGGGAAGAGGAAAGGGGTAAGAGATGATTTGATTGAGAGGGTGAAGGATGAGTTGCTCTGGGAGAGGGAAGAGGATAAGGGAAAAGGCAAGGAGAAAGGAAAAGCACCACTGCTGCCCTGTGTAAGGGGGAGGGAGGGCCTTAACTGGAGGCTTTATTGGCTGGTTGGTAGCTACTCACCAGAGAGGAAGAGAAGGGCTGGCAATACTGCTGGGCTGAGAGGGGTGGGGAAAAAGGGAATTGTGATATTGGGGAGGGAGATATAGGGGGTTTGGGTGCTGCTGGAGGGAGAGGGGGAAGGCAAGAAAGGGTCAGGGTACTATTGGGCTGAGTGATGGGCAGGGAGAAGTGTGGGGAGAAGGGGGTCAGGAGGATACTGAGCAGGGATGGAAGAGTTTGAGGAGATTGAAAGAATAGTTGAAAGAAGTAAGGGGATGGGGAGAGTCAGTCTAGGGGTGTGGGGTGGGTAGGATGAAAGACACATCTCAATTTTAGCAATAAAAACATAAGAACATGCCATACTGGGTCAGACCAGTATGGTGAAACATATAGGGAAATATGTCACCATACAGCATGGGTTATTTTTCCCTATATGCATCACCTGTTTGCTCAGTATAGGAAGAAAGATATTTCTAGTTCTAGTTCTTCATTGGTGTTCTGCATACAGGATGGCTTCTTGAAGTTTCCACTTCAGTTTTTGTCTCCACATTGATCATTTGAGGTCAACTATTTTGTATTTGGGAAAGTCTGGGTGTTCTACCTATGTGACTGAGGGTCAAATATTCTACTCGCATCTAGGGATCTTTATCAGTCTTTATTGTGTTATCCCATTAGGACACATACATTGGTGCTTTTTTTAGGTCCACAGTGCTGCCCTTTCATGGAAGGGTTCTTGCTGTTCAAGTCCTGGAAATTTGTGTTAGGATTTGTGAGTTAGTGGGCCCGAGGTGAGAGGTGATACCACGCACGGGGGAGGTGCCCCACTGGCCCTCACCGTCGGGAGGCGAGGTCTTTAGAAACAGGTGACACAGTCCAGGGAGTACAGAGAGAGCAGGAGACTGGGGTGTGGATATGGATGCCAGAATAGGTTCTCCTAGTGGTGAAGTGCAGAGCAGGCCCCGAGGAGCAGGGAATGCAAGGCAGGGTATGGAGGAAGTGCTGAGAGAGCGACCCCAGGTGGAGTAGCCATGGAGAGAGTCAGCACGGGAGGAATGACAGACTTACCCAAGGAGCGGGGAAGCCCAGGGGTCTCTGGCAATGCACGTGGACACTACCCCAAGGAGCAGGAGAGTGCAGATACAGTCTCTGGGGTAAAAGTAGGACACTACCCCGAGGAGCGGGGAGCGAGGCGTAGTCACTGAAATACTCAAGGTGCTACCCCGAGGAGCGGGGAAGTGCGGCACAGTCACTGAGGTACCCAACACGCTGCCCCGAGGAGTGGGGAGTGTGGCACAGTCACAGAGATAAGGCAATGGCCTGCAGAGCGGGGTACACCAACGCTGAGTCTCCACGAAGTAAAGTAGTAAGGCAATGGCCCACAGAACGGGGTACACCAATGTTGAGTCTCCACGAGTAGAGTAGGTCCACAAGCAAACCTGAGGAGCGGGGGGGCTGGTAGGCAGCATCCGAGGCCCAGGGCCCTCCAAGGAGCAGATAGCCAGAGACAGGAACAAGGCCCCCGAGGAGCGGCTACCCGAGAGTGTCTCACGCCAGGAGGTGCAGGATACAGAAACCAGTGTCCAAAGAGAGATCAGCAGGATTCAGCAAGGAAGGAACTGAACTCCTTGCCAAGTCGATTAGCCAGGCCCCAGTGGTGCTTAAGAGTCCAGGGATAGTGATGGCATCAGGAGGAGATGCCCCTGAGGTTCCCGCCCTGGCATCCTTAAAGAAGGGCCATGTAGCACATGCTTAGGAAGGCCTGGAGGATACATGGCGGTTGGCGGTGTCCTTGCCTCCCTGGGGGGTCTTGGAACGGGGCGATGTGTGTTGGAAGAGGCTAGCCACAGCCACAAGTTCCCCCAAGGAAGAGAGGGTGGCAGCACACAAAGTGAGTAAGAGCGGTCGCAGCCGTCTGTGACCTACGGTCATAACAGTTGGTGCTGCTGTGGTATGGCAGATTTGCTATACATGCTGATTTTTTTTCTTTTTTTGAAAGTTTTCTATTTCACAATGTGCCTGACAGTAGAGGGATTTTGTGTTGCTGTTACTGAGATGACACCAGAATTGAATATTGACATTTCTCTTCCTTTATGCTATAGTTTCTGGTCTTTGACTGCATGTCTTGTTGCTTGAGGATCCAATCTCTCTCCTTACATAGTACAGAAGAGTTTCTTAGTACTGACACTTCTGCAGTCCCTGCTCCAACTTTGGCTGGCATGCAGAGGCTAGCAGGGGAGGTCGTGGGCCAGGGCTGGGTCAATCCTGCCACGCTCTTCCTGTAACGGAAGGAAAGAGTCAGCCTTTCCAGGGGCCCACCTGCAGCTTTTCTGTAAGCACTTCAGCAAGGAATGGAAGCACTCCATTCTGTAGCTGTAATTAAAAAAAAATGAATAAAACCCCTATACTGGTCACTGATTGCAGGAAATCAATATCCACACTGTAGTGTAGTGTGCCAATCAGTAAAGAAAAATGAAGCTCATTAGCATAAATGGCAGGACTCACACCATAAATGTGCACACACATCCTGGGTCTTACCCAGTACCTGTTCTTCTGGATGCAGCTCTCTTTGTACTTCTCTTTAATTCTCTTCCTCTTCCAATATTCAAAACAGATGAATGCCTGGCTGATTCTTTTTGTTTCAGTCACTAACTCATAGGACCTTCCCTTGGGCAGTCTTCCTTCTGAATTCTCCACCCTCTGAATAAATCCCTCTGACATGGATCTGCGGCAAACGAAGAAATCCTCCGCACTATCTCAGGAATCCCTTTGGGACCCTAAGGCAAAATGTTCCTAGTCCTGAACTCCTGGGCACCCCCAACCACCTTCCTGGGACAAGAGGCAGGGCTGGCAGTCCTTCTGCCCTTGGAGAGACCACCCTACCAGCACCTCCTTTAGTCAGAGAAACCCTAAAGAGCCCTGAAGCATAAAGGCACAGGAGTTTTAGTAAACTCATAGCATCTCCCACTAAGGAGAGTCAAACTATTTCTGCCACTAACTCTGCTCTAACATCACCCACTACAGGCAGGATTTGTTGAGACCACTGATGCGCCCTAGTAAGGGGCGGTTACACTTCTATATTAGCAATGCTGTTCTTCTGGTTTTCTCCTTTATCACTGTGTCTGGTTGTCTAGCATCAAGCTTTTATCAGTTGATCTGTGAAATGTTCCATGTGATCAAAACTGTTTTCCTTAATTCTGTCATGTTTGTGATCCCAGTCTTCTTCCTGGTACGGTGGCTGAGCTCTGATACCTTATTACTACTATTGCAGGTGAGGGAGAGGGAGGAGAGCAGGTGTGGACACAGAGGTTGTTTAGTCTGCACCCTCCCCCCAAACCAAATAAGGTGTTTCAAAGACCCGATGCAGATGATACATTTCAAGACTTTTTAAATATATATATAGGTCACAATAGCATTTGAAGTTTTTCTACCCTGGGGACTCCTGATGTATTAAACAGATTTTCAAATGCTGAAAACAAATGTCGGCAAAATGCCAGGGCTACAGCTATTGAAAAGGTGAAAAGTTAAAGACTTGGGTCTGTCCATTTCCTACACTTGCAATGGCAAAAGCAGGGAAAGTAGCTGATGGGGCAGAAAACTTAGAGAGGAGTTGTAAGAGAAGACAGGAAGAGTTTGGAGGTAACAGAAGGTAGGAAAGAAAAAACAAGAAATTAGAGGAGAAGGAAAAATGTTTGGAAAAAGAGAAAATGAGAAGACAGAATTAAGAATAGGTGGACAAATAGAAGATAGAAATCAAACTGCAGAGACACAGGAAGGGAACATAAGAACATAAGAAAATGCCTTACTGGGTCAGACCATGGGTCCATCAAGCCCAGCATCCTGTTTCCAACAGTGGCCAATCCAGGCCATAAGAACCTGGCAAGTACCCAAAAACTAAGTCTATTCCATGTTACTGTTGCTAGTAATAGCAGTGGTTATTTTCTAAGTCAACTTAATTAATAGAAGGTAATGGACTTCTCCTCCAAGAACTTATCCAATCCTTTTTTAAACACAGCTATACTAACTGCACTAACCACATCCTCTGGCAACAAATTCCAGAGTTTAATTGTGCGTTGAGTAAAAAAGAACTTTCTCCGATTAGTTTTAAATGTGCCACATGCTAACTTCATGGAGTGCCCCCTAGTCTTTCTACTATCCGAAAGAGTAAATAACTGATTCACATCTACCCGTTCTAGACCTCTCATGATTTTGAACACCTCTATCATATCCCCCCTCAGTCGTCTCTTCTCCATGCTGAAAAGTCCTAACCTCTTTAGTCTTTCCTCATAGGGGAGCTGTTCCATTCCCCTTATCATTTTGATAGCCCTTCTCTGTACCTTCTCCATCGCAATTATATCTTTTTTGAGATGCGGCGACCAGAATTGTACACAGTATTCAAGGTGCGGTCTCACCATGGAGCGATACAGAAGCATTATGACATTTTCCGTTTTATTCACCATTCCCTTTCTAATAATTCCCAACATTCTGTTTGCTTTTTTGACTGCCGCAGCAGTTAATCTTGGCAAAGAATTCCTGACTTTTTGTGCTTATGCTAAGGTGGCTAATCTAAGGCAAGGGAAAATGGTAGTTTGTCTTTCTCATCCAGCCCTGTGGTCACCCTTGTAAATAAGGTATTTTCTGGAATTACTGGGGGTGGGGTTGGAGGGGGCGGGACTGGAGTGGAGGACATGGATGAAAATCTCCATCTTAAAATCTGATTCCCGAGCAGCTCTACTGGCAAGGATGAACTCTTGCAGACTTCTCTTACACACAGGCTCTGAAGCAACGTTTTGGTACTGAAAGTCCTCCCCTTGATTGCAGTAAGACCTTCACTTCTTACCATTCAGACAATGAGAACATCTCTCACTTCATGGGCTTCTATTTTCTTTCAGGTTATATTCCAACAGGCTTTTCACTAGGATAAAGATGGTCGGGCTCTGGGTGATCATGCTCTTTCCTCTCTGCAAGTGACAGCCACTCGCAGGATCCCTAACCAAAAACTCAAACCAAAACCGGAGACAGATGGCAGTGTCCAGGCAGAATTACTGATTGGACTCTGAAAAGCTGATTTGCGCAGGTGGCTGTTTCAAATTTTCCATTTTTGGATAAAATCAGAGAAAGCCTTTGCTTCACTTAGAGATGAACTCCGTGCTAAGGGGGCGATGATTCCCTTTAAAGGAGCATGTGTGTGCATTGTATACTATAGGAGTTGCTAAATATGCAGTTATTGTTGAAGCCACAAATTTATTTGGTAGCAAAATCTGTCTTTAGTCATCTACAAGTTTTATATTGGATTTGTCTACTCATTGATGCACTGTTTGCTAACATTCTTTATACTACAGTAATCTCCCTATTTGATAATGGCATTGTGGTATATGCAGGATTACCTTAGAGCATGGGTAGGCAACTCTGGTCCTAGAGTGCTGCATGCCAGTCATGATTTCAGGATACCCACACTGAATATGCATAAGATGCATTTGCATGCTCTATCTCTACTATATATGCAAGTACATCATATGCATATTTGTTGTGGATATCCTGACACCCCTGACCAACCTGGGAAATTTGAGGACTTGAGTTGCCTACCCCTGTCTTAAAGGGTAGTAAATACATTGCAAGCAGTGCAAAATGTTTCTGCATGGTAGCTATCTGAGATTCAGAGAAGGGGAGAGTATCACACCAAAAATTAAGACTCTGAGGGAAATTTAATATGCATTACAATGAGCTGGGCAACACGAATGAGTCTGTATTTTTCTATGTCTGATCTTTTACTGAACCAATGAGTTAAATGATCCACACATAAAAATGACCACTCACTGGACTTCATTTTCACATCAGACATGGTACGTCTGCAGGAAATTTCCATCAAATTCATACCCTTTACTTGGACTGATCATGTCATAATCATATTCTTTTTGTGACAGGATGTTCCACACACTATGCCACCAAAAATTAAGATTTCTGTGCAAAAACTAAATGAATCTTAATAGTCTAGCACAAGCCTCGGTTTTTACGCCACAATTTGTAGAAGCCCCTTTATCAGACAAAATTGAATTATGGAATACTAAGTTGAAAGAGGTCTTTAATCAGGCTATGCCTAATCATATTGCTACCAGAAATGTTGTAGTAATAGTAAGCTATATTGTTCAAGGCTGAAAATCTTAGAGGCATTGTGGACATCAAGAAAGGGACTGGATGGAACAGAAGCAACGTGACGTAGAACTTAAGATCAAAAGTAATATTGAGCATTATCTTTCTGCAGTGAATCTAGCAAAGAAAGACTACTATAAAAAAGCCAGGAATAAACCTAAACAGCTTTATAAGTTAGCATCCCATATCTCCAGATTTAATTTTGAACAATATTCTTTGTCAGCTAACTTGATTGCAGAAAGTTTTGTTCATGCTTTTGACACCAAAACAAGTAACATCTGAGGATAGATCTTAATAAGCGCCTCACTACAGACTGTCATCTTTGTAGGTACCAACTTTCACTGCAATATAGCAGAGTCTCTGTCAGCAAGTTGTCTGCTTTAAACAATATTGCCACACCTGGTCTACAGCTAATTCTAAAACAAATGCAACATCATCTGTTTTAGATGCATTGCCACTGAAATTTGTCACGTATCCTGACCTAGGTCTCATCCCTGTGTGTGTTGATATTGTAAACACTTGCTTACAGTCTGGCATTCTGCCAGAAATGCTCAAAACTGCTGTAGTATGTCCTGTATTCAAAAAGTAGCTTCTTGATCCTGACCTCCCTGAAAACATTGGCCTATTTTGAATCTAAATTTATCATTTGAAGGTCATTCAAACTCAATATTTCAGTTTCCTGGAAAATACTCTAGTACTACACCCTAAGCAATCTGGGTTCAGAGGGGGCTACAACACTGAAAACAGCTCTCACAGCCCATATTGCTGAGGTCAGTTCACATTTAGGTAAGGGTAAGGCGATTCTCTTAGCATGTTTAGATATTAGTTGATTTTAATTTTTAGGTACATCGCTTTGTTTTACCAATGTAAGGATTGTGATCAATCAAGTAATAAACTAAACAACTTCTCTAGCTCCCAGTTGTTTTCTGTGTGAAGTTTAAATTTCTGACTCTTGTATGAATTTAAGACCCTTCAACTTAATGGCCTGAGTTGTGGGGGTCATTTTCAAAGGAGTTACGCATGTAAATGTGACATACTATCGTAGCAATTTTCAAAAACTATTTACTCGAGTAAAGTGCACTTACTTGAGTAAATCCTATGGACAATTCAATGGCATATATTGTAGCAATTTTGAAAAGCCCACTTACTTGAGTAAAGTGTATTTACTCGAGCAAAAACCAGTTTTGCTCGAGTAAATGCTTTTTAAAATCTACCCCTATTTGAAGGGGAAAATTAAATTATATGTCCCCCTGACCCCTCACAAACTTAAAACTTCTTCTGATGGTTTAATAACAGCTCCCCTTGTTAGTGACGTGTGACCATGCCCTTTCATACACTGTTTTATGGTTGTGGATCAACATACTCAAGAAGATTCACTTATTATCTGGCTATGTGAACAGGCATTCAGCCGTAGTTTATTAGGATGTCAGAATTAGACAAGGCTATTTTAGCCTAGTATCATAGAACACCGAGGAGTTTAAATAATTTTTAGCTGTATTCTGTTTGATAGTGGGATTTGACTGCTATTTATGAAACAAATGTACTGGAGTGATGTCATTTTAGATCTAGAATAATGACAGGCAGACTTTACTGATTCCGCTGGTCTAGATTTTTATTTTACTTTGATTGTATTATTGTTTAATGGTGTGTTGTGTTTTTACTGTATTTCACAAAAGTATTGCATACTTATGTTTCATCTAATTATAATAAAAAGGAATATTTTCTTGCTAGTATGCAAATTAAGCTTCATCTCTCTCCCTCTCTGTACTTTCCAGTTCTGTCCCACTCCTCAGCTCCATCCCTCTCTCTACTGTCCAATTCACTCTCTACAGTCACATATAAGGAACCCTTGGTTTCCTTACTAGAAGGAATATACTAATTAGCTGGGGAGGTTCAGGGAGATTTAGTAAACAGGGGGTTAGATTTTATTCCCCCATGTGGGAGACTGAGATGTTGTAGCCTTAGTCTTTTTAATCACCAGGCACCATCTTAGTATTGCACCCGTCAGTTGCAGATGGCTGCAACCTCTAATGCTCACCTCTTTTTTCTCTGTACCATATAATCTGGGATGAGTGGTGGCTTCTGCCATTCACCACTGACCTCCCTGGCATTCCCGATGCTGCATGGGTGCTGCCGACCACCATCTTGCTTCTGGAATCACATAGGCATGTGCACGCATGGCCCAGCTATGTACACAACATGGCGGGAACCTCTGGGGCGTCCCTTCCTGATAACGTAGTCTCGCTACTTGTACTTAAGCAGACCAGCCCGATACACTGACGAGTTAGCAAGGAGTTGCCTCGTTGCTGAATACACCTGGCTTGCTGTGAGAAACTCTCTGAGTACCCTCTCCTTGGGGGCTCTTCCACTTTCCTGGGCTATCCGATCCTCGGAGGGCCTTCCTGCCTTTGAACTCTTGTTTTGTTCTACTTCGGAACCACGTCTCTTGAGTACTTCCAGTACTTCTACTCTACTAAGCCTTGCTGGGATTTCCTGCGGCGTATCCTGTTCCACAGGCTACTACCACACTTCTTCAGCGGGATTCACTTTACCACTCTCTGCGCTGCAGATTGTTGCCTCAACGTCATCTGAGCCTTCTTAGCTTCCGCACCTCTGACTACCTCCGTATCTCCACCTGTACCATCATCTTCGGCATACCCTGCTTGCGGGCCGCTACCGGATCTGTACACCTGAGGTGATTCCTTCCATGCTGGGAAAGATTGTCTGGCATACCCCACACTGAGGGCCACTACCGGATCTGCACATCAGAGGTAACTTCTCCATTACTGAGAGGGTTGTCTGGCATATCCTGCTCCACAGACCTCTACTGAACTTCTACCTCTGAAGTATCACTCTGGGCATACCCTTATTCAAGAACTGTTTCTCTTCCGCAGTTCCCGCTCCTCGGGTTCTGCTCAAGGACTACTCTTAACTACAGTACACCGCTCCTCAGGTTCTGCCTTTTCTCTCCTATAATAAAGTATCCTTACAGTTGTGTCCCAAGCCTCTGAGACTGCGCCTTCTGATGGTAAGGCCCACAGGGCGGAGTCATCTCTCACCTCGGCCCAGGGCTCACTTCCATACCATAATACAACTGATTGCTAACTCCATGGACCTGGCTCAGCTCTCAGCCCTCCAGGCCATCCCTGGCCTGGCCCAATGACTCTGAATAACAGAGTACACTAGAGATTTTGGCTACTGCCTTCAACCAGTTGAATTCTCGTCTGGTCTCCTTCTCAACACATGATAAATCCTCCACTGCTTCACAGGCAGTATCTACACGACAGTCCATACCTTTGCCTGCACCTACACATTTTACAGGTGACCCCCTGTTATGTAGGGGCTTTCTGAATCAGTGCTGTATGCACTTCTCCTTCCAACCTAAGTATTTCCCAGACGTAGTGTCCAAAACTACATATATCCTGTCTCTTTTAGATGGGAAAGCCCTGGCATGGGCCTCACCTTTCTGGGAGCATAATGATCCAGTTCTCCAAGACTTGACCGGCTTCCTTGCACTTTTTCATTTTTGATGACCCTGCTCGCAAGACTATTGCCAGATCTGCATTACCGCACCTTCAACAAGATAAAAAATCTTTAACGGACTACATTATTGAGTTTAAAACCTTGTTCTCCAAACTACATTGGAAGACTGCTTATGGACTATCTTCCTGGAAGGTCTTAATTTTTGCATTAAAGATGAGCTAGCAGCACGTGAGCTCCCTGACCTCTTGGACTCCCTCATTGATTTAGCTGGACAGGAGCTAAAAACTTCTAAGAAGATACTAACGAATGTCCCTCACTCTCGGCCACCACCTATCACTCAGACTATGCTGGTACCAACTATTGAAGAGGAACCCATGGAACTGGGCCGCAGCCACTTGTCCACTAAAGAGAGGCATTACCGGAAAAGACTGGGTCTCTGCATGTACTGTGGACAACCTGGCCACGCCATTCCCAACTGTCCCATCTGTCCGGGAAACTCGCACACCTAGGATCCTCTGGAGGACTCCTACTAGGTCTTAACTCACCATTTCCTCCACTAACTCTTCCAGTCTCCATTACTTCCAATGCCCTTGAGTTCCACACATTAGCATTATTGGATTCTGGTGCCGGTGGCAACTTTATACTTCGTCAACTTGTGGAGCATCTACGAATCCCCACCATCTGGACACCTACAGCACTACTCTTGTCTTCAATCCATGGCAAGTTACTGCCAGGTGAGGTCTTGCTTACTGCTCAACCTATTAATCTCCATACGGGGCCCCTGCTTACTAAGACCATCTATTTTTAGTCTTGGATAAGGCAATGCATCCGGTGGTACTCGGGTTACCATGACTGCAAGTACATACACCTCAATTTGACTGGAGCACCCTTCAATTATCCCAATGGGGAGAATCTTGCCATGGGAGATGTCTCGAGGTGGTGTCTCCAATGCCATGCCTGACCACCACCACATCTCTGCCTATCAAGACGTATTCTTTAAAACAGCGGCAGATACTCTACCACCTCACAGATATTTTGACTGTGCCATCAATCTACTACCGGACACTGAGCCTCCCAGAGGAAGGGTGTACCCACTTTCTGTCTCTGAAACCCAGGCCATGTCCTCCTATATCCAAGAGAACTTGGCAAAGGGTTTCATATGACCTTCTAAGTCTCCTGCCAGGGCCGGGTTCTTTTTTGTGGGCAAGAAGGACAGCTCCCTTCGCCCATGTATAGACTACCGGGGCCTGAACAAGATTATTTTGAAGGATCGCTACCCACTGCCATTGATCTATGAATTTTTTAATCGGCTGCAAGGAGCCAAAATATTCACAAAGTTGGATCTTAGAAGGGCACACAATTTGGTCCAAATACACCAGGGTGATGAATGGAAGACAGCATTTAATACCTGCGATGGCCATTTTGAATATTTGGTCATGCCCTTTGGCCTTTGTAATGCCCCAACCGTGTTTCAAAACATGATGAATGAAATATTTAGGGACATGTTTATACCTGCGTAGTAGTCTATCTTGACGTTATACTGGTCTTCTCCCAGAACCTTCAGAGTCATCTAACGGATATCAAGAGAGTTCTCCAGAGACTGAGAGCCAACCACTTATACACCAAATTAGAGAAGTGCTCTTTCCACCAAGAATCTGTTCCCTTTTTAGGCTATGTGGTATCCAGCTAGGGGTTCCAGATGCATCTGCAGAAAACCAAGAGTATTCGAGACTGGCCCCAACCCACTGGACTTAAAGCTCTCAGGAGATTCCTCAGATTCACCATCTACTACAGAACCTTCATTGATCACTACTCCACCTTGATCACGCCTCTTACTGCCATGACAGGAAAAGGAGCTAACCCTTCTCAATGGTCTCCAGAAGGCATGGACAACTTCCAAAAACTCAAGGAGGCATTCCTCCAACAGCCTCTCCTACGTCATCTAGATCCACGATGAACTTTTACCGTAGAAGTAGATGCTTTGGATGTCGGGGTAGGAGCAGTTCTTAGCCAATACTCTTACAACCATATTATATATCCCTGTTCCTTTTTCTCCCAGTGTTTTTCACCACCCGAACAAAACTAATGGATAGGAGACAAGGAACTCTTAGGGATTAAATTGGTATTTGAGGAATGGCGCCTGTGGCTAGAAGGCACTCAACATCAAATCACGGTCTACACCGACCACAAAAACCTTGAATACTTGCGGCACACACAATGCCTGAATCACTGACAGGCTTGTTGGTCATTATATTTTAACTACTTTGATTTCCTCCTGAAATATCATCCTGCAGATAAGAACACTCGAGCGGACACCCTATCCCGCTCTTTTTCTTCAGACAATGTTCCAAACATACCACAACATATTATCGAGCCCAATAGGGTCCATTTCTCTGCCACTCACATGGTTCCAGCTGGGAAAATGGTGGTTCCACAGTCCCTATGGAAGAAGATACTCCAGTGGGCCCACAATTCGCTACTCACAGGTCATCCTGGACAATCTCAAACCTTAGCTACTCTACAGAGGTATTACTAATGGCCCTCCATGAAAAAGGATGCTCAGGCCTACATAGTCATGTCCTACCTGCGCTAGGCAAAAGCCACCTCCGGCTGGCCTTGGGGACTTCTTCAGCTGCTACACATTCCAACTGAACCATGGACACACATAATTATGGAGAAGTTTCAACCTAGAGTTCTCTGTCTCTTTAGTCTGAGGCAAGGGAGTTTTTCCACCCTTCCTGTCTCTAGATTGTTTCTTCCCCCTTTTTGTAAAAGACTGTTTTTGTTCCACTTTTGTACCAGGGAATTAGTTTCAATCTACTGGGGAAGAGGTGCCTTTCACCTATGAAGAGCCTGAGGAGTGAAGGTTACATCAGAAGTGGAGTCCTGTCCTTTACCAAAGGGAAGAAGCATGGAAGAACTGTTTGCTGCTGACTGAAGTGTGAGAGGAGAGTACCCACTAGTACTTTCATAAAAGATTAAACATATTTGGGAAGACTTCAGGAAAGGTAGGAGAATTGGGATGTACCTTCTGATAAACAATTGAGACTTTATCTTGGGGGAAGATAAGGGAGAACTTTGAGAGTGGAAGGAGGTCTGAGCTTCCTTCAAGTCTGAGTAAAGGAGAAGGGAAGGAGATCAAATGTTAAGGAATTGGAGATTTTATTAGACAAGTGAGGCCACAAATGTATGAATCTTTCTTCTGCTTACTAGTTCATTGGCTTTATTTGAATTCTGATTCAAGTGCTCTAAATATTCTTCAGTCATTTAATCAACTATCAGTAAAGAAGCTGGAAACCACACTGCTTGTCAAAGTGCTTTTTGGATGCAAAAGATTGTGACTATTGTCAGTGCTGTTTACAGTGAAGGAAAAAGGGCCTTCCCCCCACTGGGAACCCTGGAAACCTGATATGTAATGCTATCCATGTAGAAACAGAGGATAGATAAGGTCTAATTCTCTTTCTATGTGCCCCTGGGACCATCCCACCCAGGGGTTTTACACATGTAAATAGAGCTCTGTCCTTCTCTCTGACTGTACTCCTCAGCTCTGCCCCCTCCTCTCTCTGAAAATTGGCTAATCCTCTCTCTGCTTTGCCTGCACACTCTACTACCACATATCTCAAGTACGCACGTCTCTTTCCTAGGATGGGCTTTTATTACTAATTGTAAGTATTGCTATATAATTACAACTCTGTGTACTTTTATGGTTCTACATAAATACAAATGTGTAAGTATTCCAGTTATACAGTAATGTTAGTGTTCTTCCACTGTAAAAGTTATAGTATTTTAATTATCATACAAAAAGTTGTGAAATTGCTTATGGTTGAGCTTTAAATTGGAAGACTTCCATGGTCAGTGTTGAATTACACCTACATTGTAAAAATACATGCAATTGTAAATAATGATCCATTGAAAAGTCTTCTTACTGTCCACTGCACTCATCACAAATATTGGCTTTTATATGAAGATTGGCATCTGTGAGGTTTCAGTTCCTTCTGCTCTCAGCTTTTCTTTTTTTTTTGTTTCACCCATGTTTCCAGATCTTGATCATTTTTTTATGTTTGGCTCCAGACTATTTCTTTCCTCTCAATTGCCCTTTATCATGCCCTCTAGTACTAGATTAATTTGCCACCACAGTCTCTGAGTAACTGGCCATCAAAATTTAATTTTCTTCTTGGTCAGGTCTTCTACCAGGGTTCTTCTACCTCCTATATCTCATGCACATTTTCATTTGAAACCATTCATTTCCAGCTAATTTATTAAGTAAGTTTAATGCACTCCATATTGGACCTCTGTACCTCTTCACTTCATGTAGAAATAATCTTCCAGGAATCAAAAATAGATAACAGTGGGCATTTTTTTACACCTGTTTTAGTTTTTCAAAGTAGTCCAGCTGATTGTTTCTAGGGCATTGTGGTGATATATTCTATTTTCAGTCTTCACCTGTCTCATGTCTCAGAGGGCAGCAGTGATAATATATTTCCTTAAGCATTGTTAAAACTGTGTTGCCATTGATCAGTGCCTAACCACAGGCGCAAATAAAGGGAGCCATGAAACACAATATGGTTAAAACATAGCATCTTATATCAGATTTGTTTAGGGATCATGGTATAAGATTTATCCAACCTATTGATTTCTTCATATTAGGCATTCAAAAATGAGAGCTACAGAAGTGAAGTAACTTGCCACACTCAAAGTGCCTTATCTGTGTCATAAAACTATTTTAATTTTGACTGAGTTATAGTAAATTAAAGATTTAATTTGGTATGGCACGTCCAATTTGCATAATGTATCTCTTTCTGAATTTATCTTAAAGTGAAACATTACTTGCACTGTGACATCTCAATTTTGCTATCAGATGACTATCGATAAAATGATGCTGTTTTGCTGCAATATCAACAATTAGACAACCAATCAGAATGCAAGATTTTCCCAAGATTATTTTATAGGGGCGTGGGATAAACACTGTGGATCCATAAAGTCTAGAGGATGTGAATGAAGAGAGGGTGGCTTGCGGGAATGACGGCTTCTACCTGGAGATAATGCCCTTATTCAATAAACATACACACGGTTAATGCAACTCTAACATTGCTCTATGCTTCAACGGCAAGAGGAAATGTGGAAAAAAAAATGGATTTGCATTCACAAAAAAGTGGGGAGTAGCTTGCTTGTTATGGCGATTACTACCCCAAACCAAATAAGCCTGATACTTCACTTTGAATGCATATCCAACGTAGCTCTCTGCTTATCCAGCGTAGCTCTCTGCTTCAACAGCAGGGGGGAATGAATGAAAAGATGATTTATATTCAGACAACCAACAAGGACTGAATTACATAGTTTGGATAAACAAATAAGCATGAATTACATAGTCTGGGTAAACAAATAAGCATGGGTGTAGCTTGCTTGTTACGGTGGTTACTACCCCGAATCAATTAAGCCTGATACTTCAATGCATATTCAGCATAGCTCTCTGCTTCAACGGCAGGGGGGATGAAGAAAAGTGGATTTATATTCAGACAACACCCAACAATGACTGAATTGCACAGGCTGGGTAAACAAATAAGTGTGGGAGTAGCATGCATATTGAGGCAATTACTACCCCTAACCAATCAAGCTAGATACTTCACTTAGATGCAGCTCCAGTACTGCTCTCTACATTAATGGTGGGGGTAGAAGGAAATTGGAACCAAAAGGTTACTAAGGGCCAAAGAGTAACAGTTAAGTATGAGAAAAAAACAAGTGTGAAAGCTTGCTGGGCAGACTGGATGGGCCATTTGGTCTTCTGCCATCATTTCTATGTTTCTATGTATATAATGCATCCCACCACCACGTGGTGTCCTTACAGTGATGAGGGAGTTCTGTGGAGTTCCTGGGATCCAGTGTAGCTCTATGGTAATTCCAAACAAGTGGAGCTGGGGAACTATCTCCAGAACTTTTAGGCATGTGAATTGATACCAAATTTGAACAAGTCACTCACACAATGATTTAGGGTTCCAACAAAAGAATCACTTTATTAAAACAAAATGATGTGATGACAGTTTTATAGAATGTATTTACAGTGTAGAAAGATGAATCCTTATGGAAGACAAATCCTATTTTCAACTACAATGTAGCAACCACCTTAAGCACTTGCAAAGCATGTTCCAAGATCTAATGAAAATAGTAAATGGTCTTTGGTCGTCTATTCTTGGGAGTAATTCATGGCACCTATGCTTAGGGACCTTGGTTTTCAGTTTTTATTTTTAATGTATTTATAAGTATTTATTTCCTATGTTCTCCAAGGTTCAGGGTGGGGTACATAAAATTACATACATAATAATGCAAGCCATTCATAATGGAAACAAAGGCATAAATGTGTGAGTGCTACCTGCAATAAAAAATATTCAGGAGAAATGCTGGAGAGATTACAGGAAGACTGTCACAGCAAAATACCAGAAGAGCTAGACAACTGCTGGAAAAGCTGCTCTAAATAAGTGGGTGTTTACCACTATTTTGAATTCTTTAGCATCATCTATTTTCCATGGGGAACTTATCACTATTTATAATAATGAAATAGAGGAAGAAACATCAGTGGAAAGACTCATTTTTTCCACTTATTTTTCTTCTTTTGTTGTTCGTTATAATAAATACTGATATGTTTCTGGGGAAAATAAAATACAAACTGAAAATCAAGGTCCTTACTTGCACTCCAAAGGTGGTGGTGAACTGTTTTATCTTTGCATTGTCTTCATTTGGACTTCTCTTTACTCCTCTTGACTTGCTTGGTGGAAGTACTAGACTGCTGCTATCTCCTCCAAATCCCCACAATGGAATTTAGACACCTGGTACAAGAGTGGGAAGAATTATGGGTTGTGCTAGCATCACATAGATAGATAAACAAAGGTGCCGACCTGTTCCAATTTTCCTTTGTTTTTTTATTTTTTTTCCTACCAGGTTCCCTTCAACTCCCCCTTACCCCATGTCCTGAACTGGGATACAAGAACTAAAAGATCACCACACCACTGAAACAGTTTTTGGGTGACTCAGTTTCTATTTAGCCTAGCCATTTTAGGACTCCTTGGGATCAGTTTTAGGAAACCTTGGAACAGAAAGGATGTTTAGGTTTTATACTCTGCTGAGGCCTCCCAGCTTCACCCGTCAGGAGTTTAAGTTAGAAGTGATGCCTCACCATTCACCACTTGCCAGAGGGTCTTTCTTCCACTAATTTACAGAAGAGAGAGGTTTTTAAGCCTGATTCCCTTTTGGAGAGAAAGGGCTCTTAACCATGGTACCAAAGACCTGTGAGTCCACTCTAAACCCTAGATCAGGGGTGGGCAATTCCGGTCCTCGAGGGCTGCAAACCAGTCGGGTTTTCAGGATATCCTTAATGAATATGAATGAGAGAGACCCGCATACACACTGCCTCATTTGTATGCAAATCTATTTCATGCATATTCATTAGGGGTATCCTGAAAACCCGACTGGTTTGCAGCCCTCGAGGACCGGACTTGCCCACCCCTGCCCTAGATGGACAAGCATCAGTGATGGATCCTGCTGCGAGAGACAGTGAAGGCTGAAGGTGTATCCAGAGTTTACATTTGGAAGCAAGTTTTGGGCACAGACAACGTGGGGAGATTTTTTGATCCCCCCTCCCCACAGGGATTGCATTGCTAATGTCGTCTGATCCTTGTTCTGACTTTTCCCCAACAAGAAATCCCCAGAAAAATTAACTAAGGATGAAAGAACAAGATCAGGCGACTCCCCCCAACCAGATCTCCACCCAAGGGACCAGGATGGGCTGAGGGTCCAGGAAGGAGATGGAAAATGGTAAGACCTTTGCTGTGAAGTGGGACCCCTCAAATAGGATCCCGGGTTTAGCCACTAGGTGAGCTTTGTACAAGTAAAATCACCATGGGAGCTCCCCCCAGATGCCTGAAGTGAAAGGACCCCTCGCTACAGAAGAAATTCATGTAACTTCACTATTTATGGACAAATGGACTGTCATTTAATTATTATCAAATCAGTAAACTTTACTTTAACAACCAAGCCGGGGCCTGTCTATTTGTCCCTGCACCTCACCTCATGGGATACAACTATACTCTAAACACACTGAAAACAAGGCACCATGGTCTGGGCCATTAGCGAGAGCTTCCCCCTATAAAAATAATCTTCCCCAGGATTAAGAGTTTGAGCATGGAGTAAATTGCTAGCTGGAGCAACCCAGAAGAAATAAATGTTTGTGTGTCCTTGTGATAACCCCCCCCCCCCCCCCCCCACTAAGGATCACATGAAGAAGGCAGAAAATGTGGAGACCTCTGTAGATCAATGAGAGTAATTCACAGTAGCATAAGCCCTTCCATCCTCCCTGCTTTTCCTTTTCCTCTTTTCAACCTGTCTCTCTCAGCATGCAGTCAGCTCACACCAGTTGTACTTATAGCTCTGTGTTTGCAGCTCTGTCAAATCTGATAGTGGTCTGAAGACTGAATGAGCATCAGACACTGAGTGGTAGTTATAACCATTCCCTCTGAATTTGCTTGGTCACTTATCTGTTTTCCACAACAGAGGGTGGTCCTAATCACTGCGGCACCCTGACAGGTCCCAGGCCCTGGGTCTGTTGGCTCCAGGGATACCCGAGTTTCTCTCCCCTGGGCACATTCCTTTCCCAGAACAGGTTTCGGTGCTCTCTCCTCTGTAAGCTTGCTTCCCTCTTCATCTGCCCTGCTGACAGTTCCATCTCTCCTTTTCTCTTTTGGAACTTAGCTTCCTTCTCTGGGGCCAATACAATATGTCGAGTGCACTCTTAATGAGCAGTTAGACGTGGGTAAAATAGGCGCTAATCAATCACCTAATGCAATAAGGGGATTAGTGCCTATTTTACCCGCGTCTAACGCGGAGTGAATGAGATAGCGCTCATCACATGCAAATGCATGTGAATGAGCCTATTATTCATTCACTCCCAATGCAAAAAGATAAATGTGCGTCTGACGCACATTCTCTGTACTTTTTTAAAGTAAAAAAATAACTCAGCAGACCGCCGAGTTATGAAGACTGACACCGGTAAACTCGGCGTCGGTTTTCATAACCTGCCTGTCTGCCAGTAATGAAAATGGCCGCTGAAACTCGCAGCAGCTGGCCATTTTCATTACTGGCAGACAGGCAGGTTATGAAAACCGACGCCGAGTTTACCAGCGTCGGTCTTCATAACTCGGCGACCCTAGCGCGACCCCCTAATTTAAATATTGCATGGTGTCCCCCTTTGGGGCACCATGTGCACGTTAAGAGAGCAAGCGCTGACTGTTCAGGGCCCGCTTTCTACGCACCTTTATCGGCCCCTCTGTCTCTCTAATCCCAGCTCCAAAGGACCACCAAACCCAGGTAATTCATGGCCAAAAACCTGTCCACTTTTTGATTCGTCAGCAGCTCCACGGAACTTCATGGATGATTTCTCAGTCCTCATTGGCTCCTGAAGTCAGGTGGTTTGGTTATTTTTATTCTCTCTGCTCAGGATATGGCCATGCATTTGGCTCAGCCTGTTAACCCTGTAGGCGCTGGTCCTAAAAGATGTTTGCACTGTGTAAGGGAAACAAATTGCTCTGCAAAACACAGGCAGTTCTTTTAACATTTTTCTTCTGCAGGGGAACAGCTAACAGGCTGTCTGTGCCAGGCTTCCTGATTATTCTGAATCACAGATTTAAAAGGTCAGATAAAACACTATAAGGTTCCAGCACATAGTAAGCTCAGGGGGTCAGGGACCCAAAATAAGGGACTCTGCCATAAATGTCTACTGAAGTCAAAAGAAAAACTGCCCAGCAGCACAAAAATGCAGAGAAACAGTTGAACAATTGCAGCTTCTTAAAGAGGTTGAGTCTAAAAGATAACACATCCTATTCCAAAGGCTCCTCTAGACGCCTTGATAAAAAAAAACCCAGAAAAATCCTTGTCTTTCACTCAGAAATAACTCTCAAATCTCTAGGTATTGGATGCAGTCAAGCCATTTCTCTTTCCCTGAGACCTGAGGTCAGATCCTTCCTGGTGTGCGCTCTTCACAATAACAGGAGAAAGTACCCTTCTAGTGTTTGTAAGAGAAGGGAAGCTGAGCTTTGCATTCTTGGAGCCCTGAAGAGCATAGCTTCTCCATTGCTGTATAGAAATCGTCACCTCCCAGTGACTCACTGACTGACCCGTATGACCTCTGGACACTGAGGCACCCTTTAGGAGTTTAAGGGATGGTTCTTCCTATCATTCAAAATATCAATACCTCTCATGAAATATCCCATTGATGGAAATGTCTTCTCTCTAGCCTATGGAAAGTCCTAGTCTCTGTGGAGCCAACTGGCTTCAGATTTTCAAGACCGGTTCATCCAGTGCTGGTTTTCACCCCATTGTATTCAGAGACTTGATTTTCCTATTGCAGTCCTTAAGAAAAGCAAGACTAAAAGTCTATGCATAGAATGGGCTAAAACCTGGAGAGGATTATCCTACCCTGAAAACCCGGAGCCAGTTGGAACTCTGGTGTGGCTAGGGCAGCAGCAGAGGAGAAAGGGTAGATCTTTCTTATAGGGAGAGCCAGGGGAGGTCAGAACTATGCCTGGGCATCCAAACCTGGCAACAACCCCCTCCCCTCCTTGCACCCTCCAGATAGACACACACTTCGCTATTTTCAAAACCTTGATGCTAAAGTAACCCACACACACAGCCCCCCAATGGATTCAGTGATAAAAGTGAACCCCTGATTCTTTAAGTAATCCCCTCCCCCAATAGCCATGATCTTTAACTAAACACCTCTACACCCTATAGTCAAGGTGGTTTTGATCCTTAAATAATACCTCCTCCATAGCTCCCAGTAGCCATGATCCTTCAGTAAAATCTCTGGTCTCTCCCCAACCCACCCATCTCCACCAAGACCCATCACAGCTCTCAGTCTAAAGGCCAGCAGCAGAAGGTGGAGTCTACCCCTCCTATTTAGCAACACTGGATTCAAAATTAGATCATTTAATCTACCCGGGAGTTACTTAAGTATCTAGGACCATGGGGGCCTGTTTGTGTGTGTGTGTGTGTGTGTGTGAGGGGGGGGGGGGGATACTTAAGGACTGGGGCTATCAGAGGTTCTGTGGGAAGGTTTATATAAGGACCAGGCAGTTGGAGGGTTACTTGAGCACTGGAGCCATCAGGGGCTGTGGGAGTTCAGCTCAGCAGTGACAATGAATCTGTCATCTTAGATTTTTCAGCCAGTTCAGTTACAACTGAAAATTTGATTTGCATAAAATAGCCAGTTATAACTAGAGAGTACTTAGGACATCAGAAGTAGAATGTACTTGATGGAATAAACATAAGAAATTAAAGGTACTTAAATCAGGTAGATGATTGTTGTGCTGGTATAGTATAGGCATTGCCAATGATAATGAACAGCCTATTGAGTAAGTTGAAATGAATAGTGATCTGACTGTATAGGATATTCATTTGCAGAGTTTGTTCATAATCTCTTCATTTTTCTTGTTCTACAAACTGCACAAAATGATTTCTTTACACAGTAAGATACATCTTTGAGTATGTGAGTCCTAGTCACAGAATGTGCCTCAAAATATTAAACTTTTTCTTAAACTAGGATCAGGTTTTGTTGGCTTTTTGCCCTAAAAAGGAGGTGCTAGGGACAATTGTGTGCCCCTAGCACTTCTTTGGCAGCGGAAGCCCAGGAGAGGTGGCAGTCAGGGGGTTAGGAAGGCAGACGTTCCATTTTACAAGCATCCGTTTTCCTAACCTATGCACAGCCACGGGTTAAGAAAAGGGACACTCATTAATTGGGCATCCCTTTTCCTAACCTGACTGCTGGCACACTATTTATTTTTTTTTTACTTTTTTTTTTAATCTTTCTTTATATTTTCATGATATTAAGTCTCAGGATGTACAGAAAAGCAATATTTTCTGTTTTTCTATACACTTTTTTTGGGCTGCTCAGAAATTAACACCTGCTCTGGGCTGGTGTTAATTTCTAGGAGCTAAAATGTGTGGATCGGGTGCACTCTTTTTTTTTGTATCAGAGTGAATAGCTAATAGCCTCATCAACATGCAGTTGCATGTTATGGTATAAGGAGGTCTGGACGCACATCCAAAATGCACGTCCAACCGCTGGTTAATCAGTGAGTTGGGCCCATAAACCTAGCATGGTTTTTCACTTTAAAGGAGATTCCTCATCAGCACACACCCTGTCTGAGAGGGTCTGCCTCCCTTTTGTAGACGGAGAGGATTTTGTTGATTTTGGTCAGGTTTTTGATGAGCTTTCTTGCTCTGGGGACTAACCTGTGCTTTGGAGAGAGGCAACCCTTCCCAATCATGAGAGCAGTGGCTGGAGATCTGTTATTAACCCCTCTACTCCCTAGAGGAAGCAAGACCAGTGGCAGCACTACCCAACATGAGATCTTTTAGATAGACAGCTGGATTTTCCCCCTCTTTGTTAGTATATGGAGGCTTTTTCCCACCCCTCTGCACACTTGTGGAAGGAGATAGAGGGCTATAAGCTGAACTGGAACATCAGGCTCCTCTGCCAGAGAGCTCAGCTGAGGTTGTAACATTAAGACTTGGGAGATACCCAACTGGATCTCCACCCCAAAGGGATCAGGGCACAGGCTGTGGGCATCAGATTGAACTTTGGACTCAAGTAGGATCCTTTCATTGCGTGGGGCCACCCCCTATGATTCCCCAATCTACTGGGCTGTTTGCACAGATGAGGAGATACGTGCAAGCTCCCTCCCAGGAGCTAGAGAGATGGACACAAGCCTCCCGGCAGAGAGACAATGTAAATAATTCAAATGAACAGCTTCATTTGTGGAACGTTTGTGGGACAGTGATTGACCTTTTCAAAATAATCAGAAAACTTTATTTGAACACCCAGTCTGAGTCCAACCTGTTTGGCCCTGAAGCTAATACATCACCAGAGATATGCACACATCAGAAGCAACGCTCCATCACCTGGGCCACAAAGGATTTCCTTTCCCCCTAAAGAAAGAGCTCACTCCCTGGGAGATGCATAAAGAAGGGTGTATACACCTTAGTGGGGTGTATTAAATCCCAAGGGCACACAATCTTATTTATATCTTCTGGGGCTGCTCTGACTAACCATTCACTCCCACACTGACTCTTAATCCCGGGGGGGACTATTTTTATAGGAGGCCCAGATGATGAAAAAGGCCCTGATGATGAAAAAAGGTCGCCAGTGTGTGTGCTGTACTTGAAGGGCTTCTGAAGAGGTGAGAGGCTGTAGCAATAATTAAACAGGACCAGATCTGGGTGTTAAAATAAATTTACTGATTATTAAAGTTAAATTCCATTTGTCTAAAATGATGAGTGTGCATCTGACTGCAGTTACAGGGTTTTCTTTCTGTGTAGGTAGGTGTCCTCTGGGTAGAGCCCATGGTGATTTTAAAGGTGCTTAATCTCCCAGCAGCTGTGCAGTGGAATCCTAGAGAGAGGGTTCCCTTTTCATTGCAAAACTCCTACCCTTAGAGATCTTCTTTCCCGTGGCCTCCCAGCCTGTCCTGATTCCTTAGGGGGAAATCCGCATGGAATCTCCTTCTCTTATACTTTCTTCCTTTGGTTATGCTGATCTCTGTTCAGCAGCTGTTACTTCAGGTGATTTCTCTTATGGTAAAATCTGGGGACCAGGCTATTCACAGCACTGAAATCCCAGTGGGGAAGGGGGATCCAAAAAACCTCCCCACTACTCTTTAAATCCAAAAAATGCTTTAAGTCCTCATCAGGATATCTTCTCTGCCCTCACTGTCTCTCACTGCAGGATCCATCACTGGGGTTTGCCTACCTAGTGAGTAGAGTAGGCTCACAGGTCTTTGGTTCCCTGAAGAGAGTCCCCTTGCCCCAAAGGGGGTATCAGGCTTTAAAAGTCTCTCTCACTTTAAATGATAAGAAGGATCTTCTGGCAGGGAGTGCACAGTGAGGTGTCTCTTCTAAAAGAAAACTGCCTGGTTACGACCACATCTGCACACAGCCTGGAACTGACCTCTGCCTGAACTCGACGTCTGACTGCCTCCTGGAACTTGACCTCTGATTTGGCTGACTACCCACAGACTGACTACTGGCTCTGACCTTCGCTTTGGCTGACCATGCTTCCTTGAATCTGGCCTTGATCCTTGCTATACATTCAGAGACTCTTTTCTGGCCTTCTCAGGCACCCAGGACTTCCGGCCTAAGTATCAGTCGCTCATCCTTGATCGTGGTGGGCATACTCCTGAACTTCTTATCAAGGAGATCCTGCGAGGCCCACCTAAGACCAGGCGACCTGGGTATCCAAGGGGTCAACCCGGGGGTACCTATGGTTGCTAGTGGCGAAGCTCCAGCTCGCCTCTGTCTCCTCTTGTGCTCCGCCTCCTGGTGGCAGGTGCTCTCTGGGTTCAATCAGGGAGCCTACCAATCCTGGTGCAGGAAGCAAATTGAATGCTAATGCATCAGGCGTTATAAAAAAGAATACCAAAAAAAACATGCTAACTCAAAATAGGCAGCAGGTTTTATGTGCAGAAAATAGGATTTGTGTAAAGAAAACATGTTAAGTCTACGCACCTCTCTGCATTAGGGGAGGTAATTGCTAATACCCTCAGCATCAGATTTACATGAGAGCGTGCTAAACAATATGTGCAGTTTTACATGCACATTGTAAGTGCAGCAAACTATGTGCTGCATTGAGAGTAAAGTTTGTGCCTTAAATGTGCACAGAAATGTGAGTAAAACTGTATGTTCATGCCTTATTTCATTGGGCCCTTCATTAGTCAACATTTAGCTTCAAATATTTATCTCTGTTAAGAGATCAAAATGGGCGCAAGTTACCCTACGAATCAGAGGCTGAGACTAATTAGGAATATTGGGACACCATGTCAACTCTGTGTAATCCCATCATTGATCCCTCAGTGGTAGCAAAAGCAATAATTGTACAGAAACCCAAATCAGTGGCTGCATGTAGATGAGAAGGTCCTAAAATGTAAAGCAGTAATTTGCTGAAAGATATAATCGGTAAGGCAGGCTTCACAGCAGTCTATAGAGACGGGGCTAAGGACTGAATGAGCAGGGAAGCCAAACTCTCTTGCAACCTCAAAAATGGTCCTTCCACTCCTTAAGTTTATGCTCACTTGCAAGAAATTCTGGAGCTAACACTACTCTTTCCCCATGCTGTTTTTGTTCAATGAAAAATATGGAGAAAAATCCTTATGGTAGCTTACAGTTCACGTTAAGAAAAATTCTTAAAAAGGCAAAGCAATACAGTTTTACTTTACAAACTAATTTAGAGTGACCTGTTTTTCATTGTCCATTTTGTGCAGCTAAGGACAAAATATTTCTACCATAAACTAGTGTGACAATATTCAGTAGTTTTATTGGATTTAGCAAAACAAACAAAAATTCCCCAGAGGGTGTGGGAAAATAGAGGAATTTTGCCTGACAGTTTCTTATCTTTGCAAAGTTCTGAAGTAGCAGTAGTCAGCAAATGTTTTGCCAAGCCTAGCACTGTACACAGACCACAGGTATAATAAAAAGAGATGCAGATAACCCAGACAGAACAGCAGCATGTCAGACCTGACAGAAATAATGAGGGCAGACAGTACCCGAGTTAAAGATACACTCAGGGCAGCATCCTAATGTGTTAAATCTAAGAGGTCATTCGATTTCCATAACGGCTACTGTACAAAGCAGAAGACTGACATATCGTGTGGCCTTTGAACATAGCATAAAATCATTAAGATGCTTTATCTTGGAATGTTTATGCCTTTTAGAAAACACTCCAGAAAAGTCCCCCCTCCCCCATACATAATCATATTGTTGCATCAATGGGAAAGGGAGGAAGGGGGCTCAAGCTTATATTTGCACCTCAACCCATTATGTCCCAGTTTCCTATTTAGAGGATAGCTTCTTAAAAAAATGTGGAACCTAATGGGCTAAAGAAGATTATTCTTCATATGCTGAAATGCAGCAGATGAGCAGTATCATGAAATTTAAGATAAAGTCCATTTAGATCCTTTATCATGTACATGAAATACTCCCCCATGTAACATTTAGGGCCTGATTTATAAAAGCTCTTTGCCATAGGGAGAATTCCTTTGCAATCGGATCCAGAATGCCGATGTTTGTGTTCCAGTAGTGTAAGCAGTCAGCAGAGAGCAATTGGGAGCGTTATCTGCTCTAGGATCTCTAAGGTCAATGCCCAGCTTAACATAATGTGATTTTAGAAGCCTACCTGCATATTTGTTATAGAAAAAGAAGGCCCAGCAGAAACCATTAGTAAGGTTCACAAATCCCTCAGATTGTTAGTGATTCCTACAGAAAATTATAAATACCTTAAAAACAATCAGCCAATGAGGACTGGTTTTAAAGCCAAATTATTATCATACATTACACTGGATAGCTGGTATCACTACACTTTGTTTTGCTTTACCGATCTTCATGTAATCAAGACAGACAAATGATCCTGTTCCTACAGTAGAAAATATTGCAACCGCCAAAGAATCAATGTATTCAGTAATATGCACTATACAGCATTTGTTTTTTGGTTTTAAACAAAAAGACCTTTGGTAATGCCATTCATTTTCTATTGAATTTGTTTATTAAAAGTTTTTATATAACAAAATACAATGTGTAAGCTCTATAAGGAGAAAGTACAAACAATACCAAGAGTTCTGGAAATAAAGCTTTCACTTTTATACCACTGTTTGCGCAACAGTGGTAGGGGAAAGCAAATCCCAAAAAAGACATACTTTCATTTTGAAATAATAGCAAAATTGGTTTTGTTCTGTATAATTTGAAAAAGAAAGGAAAAAATAGAACCACATTTGTATTTTTTCAGACCTAGTTCATCTTAATTGGTTTAAATATGCACTAAATTGGAACAATGAAATGAATCCTACCCTCCCACCAATGAAATGGGGAAAAAGAGTGCAAATCCATAAAGAAATGAAAATCAATGTGACACAAAATGAAAGAAACCCCTGGAAAAATTTTATGTTGGCGACCTAAAGATAGACACACAAAAGAAAATCATAAAAGCCACTGCAAATTTGAGTACCTCCACAACTGAATCCCTTGAGTTTTGTGCTGTGAATGCTGTAAAACTAAACTCTTCAGATTTTTTCGACCTAATGTTTGGCTTTAAGATTAGAAAATGTCCTTAGCAGCTTGGTTCTATTCTGTGTTTTTTTCTAAATAAGAATTCATTTTGTGACCTATACATCCTTCAAAGTACTTTTGGGCTTTAACCTGCAGGTTAAAAACCAATAAACTGCAGTGCAAGCTACAAGCATTCACTACCTTACTAGGCTTCAGTCATTTATAAGGCTTAGTTTGATCTTTGCTAACAGATTCTTAGAGATCTTGAATGCATGAAATGTTAGCACAATTTTTCCTTTGATGTTCCACTGTGCTAAGAGGCAATCTTCCTTCAAAGAGCTACTATTTTAATCAGTCTTTATTGCTCACTAAGGCCTAGATTCATCAAAATGCTATAAATATAGCAAAAATAGCACCTGCAATAAAAAAAAAGGGTGTGGGTAAGCTAATTACCTGTGTATCGTATCACAAAGGGAATTATCCTTTCGCGTATTGCGTCAGAGCACATTGTGCTGTCAGCATGTTGTACATCATTTTACATGGAACATGTTGTTTTCGTTGTTTATATGTATTGGCTTTCTGCAGCTGCCTCTTTCAGGGTGTGTCAGTCATTAGAGAGAGAGGAGAGGAGGTGAGTTGATGAATAGTGGTTGGAGTAGGAATTTTGTTAATTTCTGAGTGCAGTGTCTTTATTTTATTTATTTATTTGGGTGTTTTATATAACGCCGTTCCAAAAGAAGATTACTACGGTTTACAAAATCAGCATTACTACAGTTTACAAAATCAGCATTCATATTGGCCACTGTTGTAAACAGGATGCTGGGCTTGATGGACCTTTGGTCTGACCCACTTTGGCATGTTCTTATGTTCTTATAAATACAGATTTAGGACATCAATCACAGCACAGTCACTTTGAGATCTGGCTGCCAAACCACAGGATGCTATAAGATAGTAGAAGCTAGCCTGTAGCTTAGCCTGAGCCTTAAAAGTCTATTTCCCTACTCTAAGTGCATGCTACATTTTTCTGGGACAGTATATGTCCTGGATAGCAGTAGTTGATTCTAGGTCAGCTCTTCTGGACTAAAAAATGGCATCTGGGGATTCCACCAAATGTGTGGCAGCCCATCACAACCAAGCTAAGGCTACTTGGTCATAGCAGTCAGCCAACCTTGAAGAAATACATAAGATCTGCCACACCTGTTCTAGCAGAAAAACCACTACCTCATGTCCTCATGCAGTATGTCTTCCAGAGATAACAGTTTGTGAGCTTTGACAGAGGGAATATGCTTGACCCTCAAAATGCACAGGCCAGTTCTTCTGGTTTAGATGTGTGATGACGAAGACAAACTGTGCCCGACATCCTGGCTAAGCCATCGCTATCAGGCCACACATGATCTGGCAGTACCAGCAGTGTGGACACTTCAAGCTTGTGATTAACCAGTAATATTTCAACTGCTCCAAATGGGAGGATAGGAACAGGCCACTTTTTAAAGTGAACGTGTAGAAAGTTTATAGTACCTGCTCACACACCAAGCTTTATGGCAAGTGCATTGTTTGCCCTTACAAGATTAGCAGGCCTCTGCAGCATGGGGAGAAAGGCAAGCCCCGGGGCAGTGGCTTGCAGACATAACTGTACAAGCTACTTGTTAGGGGTGTGCATTCGTTTTGAACTTAAATGTAAAACACAACTTTTTTTTTTTTTTAACTTAAAAAAGTGATGAGGCAAAAACGATCGGATTTCCAACTTATTCAACATAGCTATGTTGAATAAGTTGGAAATTGCGATTGTTCATCCTAAATAAAAATTTAAACCCCTCACCCTCCTTAATCCCCCCCCCCCCCCCCGCCAAGACTTACCAAAACTCCCTGGTGGTACAGCAGGGAGTCAGGACGCCATTTCTGAAATCCTTTGCGAGGAGCACGTGACGTCGGCGTCACGTTGGAGTGACACGGCGTCACGTGATTCCCCGCGCGATCGCTCCGGGACCCTCGTTGCACCCAAAAGGAACTTTTGGCCAGCTTGGGGGGGGGGGTCAGGAGGCCCCTGTGCGATGGCAAAGTGAGTGCAGAACATTGGGAAAGTTGGTGAAGGCATAAAAACCTCTCTTCAAGTCCATCAGGTCATGCCTGTCCCGAGGAAATGTTATGCAGCAATTAATGCGGTCAGATACAGCTGTTATGGCCTGGTCCAGGCAGTGAGAAAAAGCAGTTTGGGCATTTCCCCCACGATCCCTGTTGTCATTTGGAAGGAACTGGTTGCCATGTAGTACAGGGTGGCCAATAGCTTGGTAGGACCTAGCACAGCATGGGACATTTCCATGATCGGATCCAGATTCTCTCGGATTTCTTCATATAATTCCAGGATAGCTTGAGAGCTGAGGTAATACCTGCTAACCACCTAATCCTCTGGCATGCCCAGCAATGAGACTTGGGGAGGAAAGATGCTCTCCCTGTATCTCCTCCACAGTGGTTGCCTGCATGCCAGGCGCTGCTGTGGGCCTCAACCCTCTCCCTGTGGGGTTAGTGGCTCGGCCTCCGGTGCCGGGACTTCCCTAAGAGGGGTTGGAACTGCCCTTGACTGTTCTTGTGGTTTTTGTTCCTGTAATCTGCGGCGAGCCTCCTGAAGCATCCAGTATCCCCCAAAAAGTAAACTTGTCACAAACATTATGGGTTTAGGAAGACAGGCCAGGTAAGAACAGATGTTTTTATTGGGCCAAGAGGAACTGGTAGGTATCTGATAGAATACTTCTTTTTATTGCAATAATTGTGATTTGTGATAACGGCTGTGGTCATGTAATAAAGTTTTGTTTCTCCTGTACTGCAATAAAAAGGTGTAGTTTTTTCTAACGTTAAATCCTGAGTTACTGTGTGTTAATCTACCACATTCCATGGTATGAGAACCAAATTTGCATTAATTCCTCTACGTTGAATAACAAATTAGAAATTTGCATGCTAACTTGCATTGCAATATTTATCGTGTGAGTTAGACCATTTAATGTGCTTTAGGGCGCTAATACATTTTGATTGTATAAGCACAATGATTTCTATGGAACCACCAGCAAATCACTTGAAGACAGAAATAGAGCAAGCCTATGAAACCGTGGGATGGTCATACCTGGAAAGTGGCCATATCTCAAATACAAGTTTCGGTGGTAAACGTCCCATAATGCTAAGACGTCTCAACCTGTGGAAAAAATGACTTTCAAGGCTCTGTTCATTCCATACACTTAACTCAGTTCCAAGTTATTGTACACAGAAGTGATAACAGCACTGATAATGGTTAAAGTCCCTGTGGGTGGAGTTAGCTCTCACCCCGATCCAGGGTCTACAAACATAACAGATCATAACAATTCAGCAGCATTGGGATTGGAAAGTTATCCATGTAAAGTTACCCAGATAACTTTACTCATATATTCAGCAGAATACATCCAGTTTTGTGTTTTTCTGAATATATCCAGACAAAGTCCAAGTCATAATTTTAAGATTGCTCTCTGGCACAACCAGACATACCTGGATAACTTAGCCAGATAACATTGAATATCAGTAATATCTGGATAAATTAACAGTGCTCCAGAATACCACCAATTGATCTGGACATGTTTTATCCAGCTAAAATCATGTCCAAATAAAAGCGACTGTGTTCAATTCAGAGGAAATTCAATCCCTCAGTTTGTTCGGCTAAGTCTGCAGCTTATCACTGTCATTGCAGCAACAAACATTTTGGGCTATATTTGAGTTACTTCCCCCATCCCCACCCCCTGGCAAGCAAAGATAAGTAAAAGTAGACAGGTGGTCTTAGCAGAAATAATATGGTGAAAGAAATCCAAAAATATAACATTTACCCTGTTGCAGATGTGGACCCTTGGGCAGAGGTGGAGTTGGCATAACCTGCAAGGAAGAGCCCTGCAGGTTCCCACCTTCAGCAGGCGGACCTGACTGGAGCGAAGGCCCTATCGGAGGTTCACCAATACAATCCCACGTTCCCTTTAGGTTGAGACCTGGTGTGCCAGGGCCGCCTGGTCTTAGGTGCGGACCTCTGTGAAGATGATCTGTCACGATGAAGACATTTCAGGCCAGCACAGAGGAAAAAGCAAAGTCAAGACAAACATCAATCAGGGCAGACAGCAGTCAGACAAGATCAGGTTCAGGCAGTGGTCCGGGCAGGTGAAGTTCAATCAGAGATGGGGGAGAAGGCACTAGTCAGTGGCAGGCAAGGGTCAAGTAGCATCAAGGGCTGGTCCAAGAATCAAGCCAGCAGTCCAATCCATCAGAGTCAAAGCCGTTCCGAGGTCAAAGCCAAAAGTGCAATCCAAGGAAACAAAGAACAAAGAGGAAGATGGAGGACCACAGGGAAGGAAGAATGCTGAAGACAGACGAGGAAAGACTGACTAAAGACAAGAACTAAAGATAAACAGGACTGCCAAACAGAACCAGGAATAAGATACAGAAAGTCAGACACACACAGCAGGATCAGGAACAAGAGTCAGGAACAGGACCGCAGTGGCAAGCACTTCTCAAACGAGATGACCTATTGCCGAGGCACTGGATGGGAGTCAGTTTCAGGCTTTTATTGGGCTGGCCTGGTGATGCTATCAGGGGGCACCTCTGGTTTCCTGCCAATAGCCCTTTAAGGTTATAGCAGTCAGCGTGCATGTGCCCTAGGGAGGGGCCAGTCCCAGGGACTGGGTAATGCCCTGTCACGCCGAGGAATAACGGTTGTGGCTCATCCCTTTGCCATGCTCATTGAAGGACCCAATGCTGGGGAGCTGATGGAGAAGTGGCAGCAAGCACAGTGGATTGTCTCAGCTTCTGGAGGTGGCGCAGATGGGCCCAGGCTGGAGGTAAGAATAGTGAGCCAAGGAATGGGCCCGTGGTCCACTGATTGCAACACATCCTTTGATTCTTCCAAAAATCAATAACAAAATGGCATTAAAGTTTGATCAGTTCTCTCCTTTCTCTATCTCTTTATCAATCCCTTTCACTTTGTGCTCTCTCTCTCTCTGTTTTTCATCTTCATCATGAATAAACCTGTAATAATCAAACTGGGCACTGGATCCTAAATCTTTATTGTGAATAGCAAATGCTGATTTATCCCATATTTCATAAGCATAGCAGTCTCCACCTCAGCACACTAATGAAAGTCATTTTTGTCTTTTTAAAATGGTTTTGTGTTTAATTTGCATGCAAATTTCAGAATAATTACTTTAATGGCCCATGCAGTTAACTTAGAGTGCATATGACAGAGTGCAGAGGATCTGGATTATTTTACCACTGACAATAAAATAGAGACTTGCCCTGACAGGGATGCGAAAAGCTTAGAACAGCAGTGATCCAAAAACATGTTATAAATAATTCAGTGGGCAGGTGAATAAACAAAATTATCAACATTCTTTCTGACAATACAGGTCACACATATTCCATACTAAACACAAATGCGGCACAGTGGATTATACTAGAGGAATCCTTTGTATATGATGCTTTTACTGCAATAAGTAGCATTCTACATGGAATATTCTTGAGCTGATTTGATTATGAGGTGACCTATTCAGTGAGCTATGCTCCCTGAGGACACATATGAAATAAAGACAACACTGGGGCTTAAATGTGTCCTTCCTTACCATGGGGATGCTGAAATATTGTTGACTTTTATGTTAATGTGAGCTGGAATAAGGTTAGAATTTTACCACAGCAGCGAGTGCTTCAAATTTTACTTGAGGCCTCAGTTCAGCCTGTTTGGTCAGAAACAGGTATTTATCTATAAGGAGACCCCAAATTCTGCTGCTTACTAGCAGTGGTTGCCCCTTATGGTACGGCATCAGTGGCCTCAACAGGCCAGCAGTATGTTTTCAGAGGTCTCAAAAGAACCTGCCCCTTTGCATGAGGCCAGTGTAAGTAAGGTGTATTAGTGAAATATACCCCTTCCCACTGGGAGGGGTTAGGAAGTGTGTATAAAATCCCTGCGCCCATGTGATGCAGAGGGAGACTAGAGGAGTCGAGAAGCAGTTTTATCCCAAGGCTGATGTATGAGTGTCTTTCTTGAGGCGGACACTGGGTGGGTCTGTCCCTCCACAGAGGTGGCACCTGAGAAGAAATTCATGGCGTCCAGGAGAAGAAATTCCTGGGAGGCCAGAGAACACTGGCAATAAGTGTTCTTGTAGAAAGGAGAATCTGAAGAGACACACGAGAGAAGGGGCGTTCTGAAGAGTTCTAGAAGGGTGCATCAGGGAGATATCAGAGGGCAGACAACCTGCCTGGGAAAATCCCCAGAGTTAATGACAGAGGAAGCATTTCGGTCAGAGGCTCTAAAGAGCGGAAGTGAGAGACATGAAAAAGAGAATCAGTTCTGCAACCCAAAGATACTGGGAAGGCACAGGGAGGAAGGGTACCTGCCACTAGGAGTTTACATTTGTAGGAGGAAGACTGGAATGTGTGAAAAGAGACTGAGTTTGTTGCTTCATGGATTTTGTTGCAGTGTACTATATTTTTAAATTTTGTTTCCTGCTATCATTTTGAACAACAGGCTTGAGAGTGAAGTGTGATTTTTGGTGTGACTGTCTGTAGTGCAGAAAAGCCCCAGATTGAAGAAAAAATGTAAGCAGGGCAGGTGCTAGGTTTTTTGCAGCCCTGTGCAAACAATTATTGTGCTGCCCCCCCCCCCCCCCCCAAGCCCCCAATTCATTCATTTATTCTCTGACCTGGACCCAACAACCAAAAAAAGCCCAGCTCCCTTCAGTGATACAGACTTTAAAAACTGACACCCCCCCTCCCCCCCGGTACCAATGGCTGGTACAAGGGTATTAGGTGGCTAAAGCAAACCTTATAGCCTTGCACAACATGCCTCCCCCCCTCCCATTACACACACACAGTTAAGAGTTATGCATTTATATTTTACAATAAAAATATCAAAGTACAGTATTCTGAGGTAAAATATTACTTATATTATATTTACATGCACTGCTGTGATACCAACAAGAAATCCCTGCAAAAAGACATTTGGAACCCCTATGATATTAGGCCTAATGTGATGTGTGTTGAGTGTGGGCTTGACCCTCTGAAAGCCCGAATACACTTCCTATTAGCAAAATACCTCATCTCAGTCAGAACATAAACAGACCCTGACCAAATGCAGAATAGAGCAACCATAAAGTAGAAATACAAATCTGCAGGCAAAAACTGAACTGTAAAGCACAGGAAGACACTCTATGCAGTGCAACCATGAAAAAACAGAAGCATCACCATTCCTCAAACATTAAACAGTAAAATCAAGAAATAAAATAAATACATAATCATGATACTTTAAACATATTAATAATAATATTAAAAAAACCTAATGAATAAAAGATCAAATTATTAAAAACTCATACACAAGTTTTTTTAAATGTCCTAAATTAAAAAAAAAAAAATTTTCAAAAAAGCAAACACAGCAAATAACACCTGAAAAATAAAACTAAAAGGGATTTTAAAACTTCATCCTCTCCATACCTGGGAACTTTTGATTTCCAATCACCCTGGAATTGATGCACAAACTTTCTTCTCTTTCTTAAATATACACACATACAAACTCATACACGCATGTGCTCTTTCTCAGATAAACTCACAGGCTTCTCCAGCTCTTCTGGAGGGCCCAGGTCCTTATCTTCATTTCAGCTGCTGGCAGGTTGGAATCCACCTGCACCCCCCATTTTCTCTCTCTCTCTCCCCCCCCCCCCCCCCACTCTCTCTCTCTCTCTAGAAGGAAGTTCTAGCACTGCGAGTGTTCAAAACCAAGGGCCAACACCGGAAGAGAAGCTGAAGGATGGTCTTCCTCTTCCCTGGTTTCCTGCTTCTGCTGCCAGTGGGGTCGGGTCCACCGGTGGCCCCACGGGCATCCGCTTCTTCTGCCACTGGTAGGATCAAGTCCACTGGTGGCAACATGAGCCTCCTTCTTCCACTGCCGGTGGGATTGTGTCCACTGGCATCACCACGGGCCTCTCCCTACTCCCGACGCTGCCCCACTGTAAGGGCCTTGAAAAGACTGCCATCCTCTCCCCGTATAGGAATCCCAGGATGTCATAGTGCCTTGCGTGGTCCATGACACTCCCCATTTGCCACTGTATTAAAGAGTTGGCTGGAATTGGGCTACATATATGAAAAGAGATTCAACTGAACTTTCAAAATATTTATTGCAGCCTTCGCAAAACTATTTGAGCCATGCAAATATCATGTGCTGTGATGCATGGTTAGCAGTTTGCTTAATTTGGATACATCTTATAATGCTTCTACTGGTTCTCATATTAACTTTTAAAGGGACATCACCTGGAAGAACTGTATACTTGCACATATAGGGGTGGATTTTCAGAGCCCTGCTCGCGTAAATCCGCCCAAAACCGGGCGGATTTACGCGAGCAGGGCCCTGCGCGCCGGGAAGCCTATTTTACATAGGCCTCCCGGCGCGCGCAGAGCCCAGGGACTCGCGTAAGTCCCGGGGTTCTCGGAGGGGGGCGTGTCGGGGGGCGGGCCCGGTCGTCGCGGCGTTCCGGGGGCGTGTCGGCAGCGTTTTGGGGGCGGGTACAGGGGCGTGGCTATGGCCCGGGGGCGTGGCCGCGCCCTCCGTACCCGCCCCCAGGTCGCGGCCCGGCACGCAGCAGGCCCGCTGGCGCGCGGGGATTTACGTCTCCCTCCGGGAGGCGTAAATCCCCCGACAAAGGTAAGGGGGGGGTGTAGACAGGGCCGGGTGGGTGGGTTAGGTAGGGGAAGGGAGGGTAAGGTGAGGGGAGGGCAAAGGAAAGTTCCCTCCGAGGCCGCTCCGATTTCGGAGCGGCCTTGGAGGGAACGGGGGGAGGCAGCGCGGCTCGGCGCGCGCAGGCTATACAAAATCGATAGCCTTGCGCGCGCCGATCCAGGATTTTAGTGGATACGCGCGGCTCCGCGCGTATCTACTAAAATCCAGCGTACTTTTTCTTGAGTCTGATGCGCAAGCAAAAGTAGGCTGATCGCGCTTCTTTTAAAATCTACCCCTCAATGAGGCTGACTTTTCTGTTCAGACTTCTAGATCATTGGTTTAAATCTGACTCTGATCAATAGGGGCTTAAAAAGGTGGCCTATATGGAAGGAGCTGGTGGTCTGTTTAGGTCCAAGATCTATAGCATAAGCATTTATATTGCAGCTCCTGCCAAAATTTTGAGAAATATGCAAAGGACATGAGAGAGAGTAAAACCTACTCAATTCTGTATACTTATCAAAATGGAACAACAACTGAAAACAAAAGATAAACCCAATACAATTTTAAATCATATAAGGAAAAAGGGATATAAATAACTAATTTCTTTAAAAAAACATATAAATAATAAATATTATAGTAAATTTAATTTTTACAGTAAGTATAGACATATATATATATATATACATACATAATGAGCTTAGGAGGAAGTGGTGTCTGCAGCAGAGGACTGGAAAGTTCATCTGCATTCGTCTGCCAGCAGCCCCAGTAGAGGACTCCAAAAGACACTGCAAGCTATCTAGTTTTCAACTTCCACAGCCCTCACTGTTTCCAGTTTGTAGAAACTGGAAGGATTATTTTCATATTTTTCACAGCAACCCCAATAGAAGGCTCCAGAAATGTTGAGCCTTCTAGGTTTCAGCTTTTCACTCTATCTAGCACCAGAGAACTTAAAGGCTTATTTGGATGTCTCCCAGCAGCGCCAACAAAGGGCACCAGGATGTGTTTAGACTTCAGTTCCTACATTCCCTACTCTGTGGCTGATGTAATAAGTTGCAGTAGATCTACTGGGGGGTTTTGTGCGTGGCATTGTACATGGTTTCTCACGCTAATCTTATATGTGTATGTAATGCGGTTAGCGAGGAAAAAATGCACACACAAACCTGCTCAAAAAGCCATGGCAGATTTAGCATATCCATTCTAATGCCATGTAAAGGAGGCGATTATCTATTCATGGGCAATGCAGAAAGCCATGCTCGTGTTAGAGTAGGTTGTTTTAAGCCCTGGGTCAAGGCAAGAGTTAAGCTTAAACGCCTGTCTGGAGGTTAAAAATTAAGCAGCAGAAGCCAGAAGAGAGGTCAAAGAGGGAACAGGCATATGTCAGAAATGCTGACTGCTTTTATAGCCCCTTCATATCTCTGCTGTATTTCCCCCACTCACCAGTATCCACCAATATAGCTCCCACACGGTCAGAGACAGATCATGAAGGGGTTAGACATTGTTCTAACTACCTTCAATCCCATTCTCAGATCACTAACTCACTGCTACTTGTCTTATGAAAGGGGAAGGCTTTTAACTGCGAATCAATCATGGGTCACCACGTTAATATGGGTTTATGCGCAGTTTATGCATAGGGTCTTCAGCGTGTGCAAATATTTGTTTGGTGTGGATTTTCTTCGCACATCTCATTTGCATACTGTGCCCTTATTACATCCCATGGAAGCACCTGCTTTTGCCATGTGCACTAAAAAAAAATATGTGCTGAAAAATAACACCAATTTCACCACGGGTCTTATTACATCAGCTCCATTGTAACCAGCTGCAGAAAACTGGAAATTTCATTTGCATACTTCTCCCAGCAGAGGACTCTAAAGGACATCATGAGCTGTCTAGGCTTCAACTTTCACAATCCCCCACACTGTTTCCAGCTACAGAGAACTAGAGTGGTCATTTACATACTTCTCCCAGCAGCCCCAGCAGAAGACGCTGCAAGCCATCTAGGTTTCAGTTTTCATATCTCTTACACTTTCCAGCACCAGAACACCTGAAGGCGTATTTGTATACTCCATCTATCAGTCCTAGCAAAGAACTCCAGGGGACACTGTGAACTGTCTAGGTGTCAGCTTCTATAGCTCCTGCATTGTTTCTAGCTGCAGAGAAGGCACATTTGCATACTTCTCTCAGCAGAGGACACTGGGAGCCATCTAAGACCCAGCATTCATAGCCCCCACACTCTTCTAGCACCAAAGGACCTGAAGGCTCATTTGGATACTTCTCCCAGGAAACTTAGCAGAGAATGCATCTAACAGCAGCAGCAGAGGATCAAAAGGCATGCTCCAAAACACCACTTCCTATACATTTTCAACAGATTTATTAATATGTATTTGATGTAATAACAGGAAATTAGTTCAAAACAAGGGTCAGTAAGGTGTGTAAGTAGGTAGATTAATTTTCTCTGGAGGATCACTGAGAGAGAAATATAAAATAAACCAATAGATTAAAAGTTATTTACATTACTTTGAACATACCTAGTCCCTTATAAATTTTCAATTGCTATCAAGAGAACAAAATTAAGATGCAGGCAGTAGTCCAGCAATGAGAGGGTGGCTAGCCAGTCTTTTTTATTGAGTACCATATGTATGATTATGAGAATTTGCATATGTGCACTTGCTAGAAAGAGCTCCTAGCCCTCAGAGAATGAATCAGATATATGGAGACCAGAGTGGCTGAAGCATAGACTGGTGAGGGGACAGGCTATGCTGTGGCTCTGGGGAGGGACTCAGCCTGGTGGTGCAGATTGTGCTGGGAGGAGAGGCTTGGCCTGGGGTCCTGGCTGTGCTGGGGCCGGGAGAATGCAGGATGTACCAAGGCTGGTAGTGGGTAAGGGCAGGCTATGCCTGTGCCACAGCGATGGAAGCAGACTATGCTGGATAGGGGGTAGGTCAGGCTGCTTGGGTTGGGGGGGGGGGGGGGAGTCAATAAATAGGAGCTCCAAGAAATTTCCAAGACTGGCTATGCTGCAGGTGGGGTTAGAAGGGGTAGCCTGAGCTGAGACTAGCGAGGGAAGGTAGGCTGTGCTGCTCCTAGGCCTGCTGGGGGGGGGAGCTGAGAGCAGAGCAGCTTCAGATGGGGCTGAATAGGCTATACTGGGGCTTGGAGTATGAGGGTAGGCTGTGCTGGGGCTGAAAGGAAGGGCAGTTTATAGGGGCCGCTGGGGAATTTCCTTCAGTATCAGTATTAAAAAAAAAAAAAATTCATCAAAACAATTCTAACTCATTTTACATGCACAATCTGTAAAGAACCATAATCATTCATTCCTTTCTACCCTTCTCTAAGCTGGGCTAAACATTTGAATGGAAGATTTCCCAGCTTCAAAAGATAAAGTTTGCATGAATGGCACTTTCTTGGAGAAATACCAGTTAATGTTATGGTTTACAGCAGACAATGTGGGCTTTATCCAATAATAATTAAAAAAAAAATTTGCATATGCACAGAATGGGAGGAAATGTCCCATTAGGATAAGGCCCAATGTTTTTATTTCACTTTGCATCAAATAACATTTGGATTTGTATAATACAACAATAATAATATTCTACATAAGAGAATTGTAAATTTGAGTTTTATACATGCCATCTTCAGCAAAATCAGGACACTTAAATACCTTTCTGCCAAAAAAAGAAAATTTTTAAAATGAAAATTTGTCAGAACAGTAGACGTTGCTGCTAATAATATAATGCAAGATTCTTTTTTTGCCCATTACTTGTAATTCTTGGGGCAGTATTCAAAGGGATTAAGTGCCTAAGTTTGGGAGTTATGCGCCTAAACTAGCAGCTTTTAAAACTGACTAGAGCTGAGTACCTAAATTTAGTTCCCTAAAAATAGGTGGGGCCAGGGGTGGGATCATGTTGAGGGAAGCAAGTTAGATGCAAGTGCATATTTTCAGTAACAAATTCATAACTTGCACTTCCATAGTAAGCTTAGATCAGGCCATCCAGCGCTCTGCAACCCTGTCCCTTCCACCCGTATGAATGAAAAGTGAGCCTGGAGCCATCAGCCCCTGCTGGAATTAAAAATTAATTGCTGGGCCAACAGCTGCTTCTCCTTTCACCCACCTGAATGAAAAGTGAACTTTGAGGCAGTCTGTCCCTCCGTCCACCCCTCCATGCAATCCTCTCCACATGCTTCAAAAGCCGCCTAAAATTCTGCAAATGGAGCCAAGAATATGTAAGCCAGCTTGGAGTGTTTTCAGGGGCTTCTAGGGGGAATATGGAGGATATTTGAGGGACTGTTGGCCCAAAGTTTCACTTTTCATTCATGTAGATGGGCTGTTAACCCCTGAATGTAGAGTCATCAGGGACATTCCCAATCCAACTGATACAAAGCTTGATGCAAGAAAAGCAGACTGTTATGGTTGCCAGCTCATAGGAAGCCCCTTAGAGCCAGAACGTTTACCCCCGATGCCCACAGCGACGCTCCATGGCCGGGCTGCTATGGACAGCTAGGCCTTTCCTGCATGGCATGGACACCTCCATCCTGGCCCCCTCTTCCTGCTCTCCTTAGGTGTGCGCATGCCAAATCCTCAGTTTTCGAGGGCCCGTGCTGGGAAAAGGACTGCGGCACCCACTGATGATGCCCTATAAAAGACCCCTCTTGACTTTCCCACCTCGCCTCAGCAACGGGTCTCTTACATCCCAGAGTGTAGCATGTGTTACTGCATTCCCGGTCCTGTTCCTTTTCTTGTCTCTCCAGCCCAGCCTGCCTCACCTCTCCAGCCCAGTCTCACTTTGTCTCTCAGGCTGTCCAGCCTCATCTTATCCAACCCTTACCTTCCTGCCTGCCCTGCTCTGTCAGTCTTTCTCCTTGTCTCTCCAGCCTGTCCTCGGACTGACTTCTGGATTTGACCCTCACCTGGACACTGACCATTCTTGCTTGCTACCTGCCATTTACCCTTGCCTGGACACTGGTCATTCTCGCTTGCCAGCTGCCTCTGACCTGCCAGCCCCTGGAACCCGAGGGCTCAACCCGAGGGGAGAGGGGTTTGTATAGGTGAAGCTTCAATCCAGTCTCATCCTTGCCTATCTCATCCTTGCCTACTCCATAGGCTGTGCCAGTCTCTCACCACAGCAGCAATGGTCCACAAATATTACACAGATATTGTGAAAAAAGAGATAGTACAAGAACAGCATTATGATTAGATGAGTCAGTATCAAGTGACACTGTACAATGTATTGAAAAAGAGATGATCAAGTACCAAACAAAATAGTCTGAAATGAACAAAATGTGGTAGAAAGATATTGAAATGTTCCCAGTTGTACTGGATGTTCCTGGCTTGATTAAAATTAATTTCCTGATGCATCTTAATATGTTGCCTATACATATTACATCTTGTGAACTCCAGAAGGAAATTCATTTTGGCACACTGCAAGTGTTGAGGTGAGCCCCAGCAATAAATTTGAGATCATATCCAACATACCTTTCTTATGAGGGTGGTTCATTCATGTGATGGTGTACACAAAATAAACACATTTAGCTCCAATTTAAAACCGATGTCACATCCTTCAGGTCAACCACATTTGACAGCAGTCACCTGCAAGACCACCCACGAACACCACCACCAAAATAACGTGACTCAACTGCAGGACAGTTTGTAGGGGAGGGGTAAGAGTTACTCCCATGACAAGAAGCCACCAGGAAGCTTGCCCTAAAGAGCCAAAGCCTGGGCCAAATGAAGGTACCAACCATCTGCTAGGTGAGAACTAGCTAAAGATTGTGTACCAGGAAGAAGCTGCCCTGCAAACGGAGCTCTGGCTGAAGATCCTGTGTGTGAAGGAAGTCTGGCCTAGATAATACTTAATATTGAGCAGGGTGGCTCTGTTGAGAAAGATGCTGCATCATGCTGATCAAAGAAGATATCAAAATTTGTCTCGACACTCAATGCCAGGTTCAAAAGGATTACAACCAGGTTATGCAAGGATGGATGAATTCTTGTGCTGGGCTTGCAGTCTGCAGCAGCTGGTATACTCTGACTTGCTTTATGGCATCCAGACTTTCCAATAATTGGTGATTGTAGGACCTGTCTGCACAAAAATATTATTGCTGAGGAGTCAATCTTCCCTTGGAGTTGGTCTTCCAAGTCCTCGCCCCATAGTTGTGCATCCATTCAGTTTAGCCTTCCTAATTATCTTCAGTAACTGTCCATTGGTACCAGAAGAGTTGCTAGACATGAGCATAGACCTCTACTTTCTGCTCCACCTCCTCTCTTCCAGGTAATTTACAGGGAATAGGAATGGAGAGATGAGCCTAGAACAGATTCAACTGCAGAATAAAGAAAAACTGCACTGTTCCCTAATTCAGCCTCTTCCCTCTGGTCATTCATGGCCCCTGCTTGGCCATTAGAGGTAGAGTGTAATGAATGGGTTCTGTATCTTAACTTTGAGGATTTTCTAGCAGAGGAGGTCCACTAAGAGTTCATAGGTGTTCTGAAATGATTTCTATGTTCTACTATGGGTATCTTGTAGCAAAGGGGGTTCAGAATAAGTTCAAGGGGTGTACATTTAATTTACTGGAATGACAGTGAGGTTCTTCTCCCAAAGTGGATGGGACAAAGAGAGGAGTATAAAATATACCTCTCAATAGGCCCAGGAAAATTTATTGCCGAGTTGGGAGCTGATGAAGTTTGTGTTTCCACAAGCATTAACAAAAGGTAGTTGGTTGGTTGAGTGTTGCAGTTGTGGAAGAACTGGTATATTCTGAATTAAGAAGTAGTAAAATTAAAGTAGCCTGGGAGAAATAACCAAAAGAAGCATTCATGGCCTGCTTCTCCAGTCCTGTGGAGTATCCTTGGAAGGGAAAATAACTCTTTCTAGATATATTTTCACAACTGAGATCTGGATTATCGCTCTTCCAAAACAAGGGGATAATTCTCATGAGTCATCAGTGAGAGTGAGTACTGTGAGCAAGAACTAAAGAAACTGTAATGTTTTTGTGAACAATAGAGCATGGGGAGGATTCTTGTGAACTATAAGATCTAGAATTTTGATGTTTGGATGAATATGGAACTGAGTATTTCTATATCTGGATTTTCTACTGTTTTTGCTATGGACACTTTGTTGGGCATTTGCAAGTATGGCAGGATCTCATGAACTGGGTCCTTGCCCCATTAGCCTGTTTTGGGTTGGGGTTGCATAGTGAGGCCAAGAACAGTTATGTACAACTGAACTAATAAAACTGTGCCTCAGACTTGTCTACACTGCCCACCCTGCTAGCTGCATGAAGAAAAATACAAATACATTTTTGTGTGTTTACTTATATATAGCAGCAAAACCAGCAGCTGCAGCGTTAATCACTTGGAAAAAAGGAAAAAACTCCTCTCGAAACAGGCTGACATAGCTTGAGATGACAAAGGAAGGCAATCATCCATACGAGCCAATGGAAGCTCACAAAGATCAAGGAAGAGTGAGAAGATTTATTGCTTTGTTTGTTTTGTTCTAAATAAAGAAGAAATGTAGACTTTCAGTAAGGTGCTATCTTGAGTTTTGGTGGGGAATTCTCACAGCCGGAGGAGAGAGAGCAGTAGCTGGGGAATCAGCATTGGAGACAGTTGAAGACAGGAAAAAAGAGAGAAAGAGAGAGCCAAGGCTGTTTCTGGAAGGGAGCAAAGCAGCAGTTGAGATCCACAAGCTGACCTCTGAGGACTGCCTCACCACTATGAGAACATAAGATATGTCATACTGGGTCAGACCAAGGGTCCATCAAGCCCAGTATCCTGTTTCTATCAGTGGTCAATTCAAATCACAAGTACCTAGCAAGTACCCAAACATTAAATAAATCACAAGCTGCTATTGCTTATTAATTAATAGCAGTTTATGGACTTTTCCTCTAGGAACTTATCCAAACCCTTTTTAAACCCAGTTACACTATCTGCTGTAACCACATCCTCTAGCAATGAATTCCAGAGCTTAACTATGCACCGAATGAAAAATAATTTTCTTCGATTTGTTTGAATTGAGATAATAATTTCATGGAGTGCCCACTGTTCCTGCAGTTATCTAAGAGAGTAAATAACCGATTTACATTATTTTCTTCAAGTCCTTTCATGATTTTGTAGACCTCTATCATACCCCCTCACTCGTCTCTTCTCCAAACTGAACACCCTAACTTTTTTAGCCTTTCCTCATAGATCAGCAGTTCCATGCCCCTTATCACTTTGTTTGCCCTTCTCTGCACTTTCTCCAGTGCAACTAAATATTTTTTTGAGATGTGGTGACTAGAATGGCACACAGTATTCAAGATGTGGTATTGCTATGGAGCAATACCGAGGCATTATGACATCCATCCTTTTATGTGCCATTCCCTTCCTAATAATTCCTAACATTCTGATTTCTTTTTTGATCACCACTGCACACTGAGCTGACAATTTCAATGTATTATCTAATATGATGCCTAGATCTCTTTCCTGGGAGGTAACTCCTAAGATAGAACCTTACATTGTATAACAGCAAGGGTTATTTTTCTCTATATGCATCACTTTGCACTTGTCCACTTCAAATTTCAGCTGTAATTTGGAAGCCCAGTCTTGCAAGGTTCTCTTGCAATTCATCACAATCCATTTGAGATTTAATTACTTTGCATAATTTTGTCATCCACAGATTTGATCACCTCACTCATTGTACCCCTTTCCAGATCATTTATAAATATATTGAAAGACACAGATCCCTAAGGCATACCACTGTTTACCTTTTTCCACTGTGAAAACAGACAATTTAATCCTATTTTCTTTCCTGTCTTTTAAACAGCTTGCAATCCACAAAACGACATCGCCTCCTATCCCATAACCTTTTAGTTTTCTTAGATGCCTCTTTTGCTGGACTTTATTAAATGCCTTCTGAAAATCCAAATACACCACATCTACTGGCTCACCTTGGTCTACATGTTTATTCTTCCTTTCAAAAAAATGTAGTTTTGTGAGGCAAGACTTCCCTTGGGTAAATCCATGTTGGCTGTGTCCCATTAAACCATGTCTAAATATTTTGTGATTTTATTTGTTATAACAGTTTCCACAATTTTTCCTGGCACTGAAGTCAGGCTTACCAGTCTATAGTTTCCCAGATCTCCCTCAGATCCCTTTTTAAATATTGGGGTTACATTGGCTATCTTCCAGTCTTCAGGTACAATGGATAATTTTAATGATAGGCTACAAATTAATTGAAATAAGTGTGAAATTTTATTTTTTAGTTATTTCAGAACCCTGGGTTGTATACCATCTGGTCCAGGTGATTTACTACTCTTCAGTTTGTCAATCAGGCCTACCACATCTTCCAAGTTCATTGTAATTTGGTTCAGTTCATCTGAGTCATCACCCATGAAAACCTTCTCCAGAATAGGTATCTCCCCAACACCCTTCAGTAAAAAGAGAAGCAAAGAAATTGTTTAATATTTCCACGATGGCCTTATCTTTTCTGCCTCTTTAACCCCTCGATAATCTAACAGCCCAATTGATTCCTCATAGGCTTTCTGCATCAAATATATTTTTGAAAGATTTTTTTGTGAGTTTTTGCCTCTATGGCCAACTTCTTTTCAAATTCTTTTAGCCTGTCTTATCAATGTTTTACCTTTAATTTGCCAATTCTTATGCTTTATCCTATTTTCTTCTGATGGATCCTTCCAATTTTTAAATGAAGATTGTTTTGGTTAAAATAGCCTCTTTCACCTCACCTTTTAACCAATCCAGTAATCATTTTGCCTTCCTTCCACCTTTCTTAAAGTGTGGAAAACATATGGACTGTGCTTCTAGAATGGTATTTTTTAAAGTGTCCACACCTGTAGCACACTTTTTACTTTTGTAGCTGTACCTTTCATTTTTTTAACTATTTTTATAATTTCATCAAAGTTTTCCTTTTCAAAGTGCTAAAGTCATGGATTTACTTACTGTCCCCCTTCTAGTCATTAATTCAAATTTGATCATGTTATGATCACCATGGTCAAGTGGCCCGATTAATCATTACCTCTCTCACCAAATCCTACACTCCTCTTAGAATTAGATCTAGAAATGTTCCCCCTCATTTGTTCCTGAACCAATTGTTCCATAAAACAGTTATTTATTCCATCCAGGAACTTTAGCTCTCTAGCATGCCATGATGTTTCACTTACCCAGTTAATATTGGGGTAATTGAAATCTCCAATTATTATTGCACTACCAATTTGGTTAGCTGCCCTAATTTCTCTTAGTATTTCAATGTCTATCTCATCTTCTTGGCCAGGTAGATGGTAGTATATTCCTAGCACTATAGTCTTCCCCAACACACAAGGGATTTCTACCCATAAAGATTCAATTGTGCATTTAGGCTCATACAGGATCTTTATCCTGCCATATCAGACATGAAGCGCCATTCCACCACCAAGATGCTCCTGTCTGTCATTGTGATATAATTTGTATCTCGGTACAGCAGTATCCCATTAGTTGTCCTCTTTCTACTACGTCTCTGAGATGCCAATTAACTCTGTCATCCTTCACTGCTATACATTCTAATTCTCCCATATTACTTCTTAGACTTCTGGCATTAGCATACAAACATTTCAAAATGTGTTTTTTGTTTTTATTTACATTCTGCTTTTCAGTTAACATGGATAAATTGGAATCCTTTAGCTCAGGTGAGTCTAAAATTATAGGTACTTGGACTACTTTTCTTATTATTGGAACCTCTCTGTTGGGATGCCCTAACTCTAATGCTTCATTAGTATCCTTTGAAGATACCTTTCTTTGAGCTATGAGCTGCTGAGCGATTTTCGGCTTTCCCCTTTGTTCTAGTTTAAAAGCTACTCTATCTCCTTTTTAAAGGTTAGGATCAGTATCTGGTTTCACCCTGATTAAGGTAGATTCCATCCCTTCAGAAAAGATCCTCCCTTCCCCAAAAGGTTCCCCGGTTCCTTACAAAATGGAATCCCTCTTTCTTGCACCATCGTCTCATCTACGCATTGAGACTCTGGAGTTCTGCCTGCCTCTGGGGACCTGTACATGGAACAAGGACTATTTCAGAAAATGCTACCCTGGAGATTCTGTATTTCAGCTTTTTACCTAAGAGCCTAAATTTGGCTTCCAGAACCTCCATCCCACATTTTCCTATGATGTTGTTGTCCACATGTACCACAACAGCCGGCTCCCCCCCCAGCACTGTCTAAAATCCTATCTAGGTGACGCATGAGGTCCATCACCTTTGCACTAGGTAGGCATGTTACAAGGCAATCCTCATGCCACCAGCACCCAGATGTCTATATTCCTAATAATCAAATCACCAAGTATGATGGCCAACCTAACCCTTTCCTCCTGGACAGTAGCCCTGGGAGACACATCCTCAGTGCAAGAGGACAATGCACCACCTGAAGAGCAGGTCCTTGCTACAGGATCATTTCCTGCTGCATCAGGTTAATGATCTCTGATCATGAGACCTTCCTCTTCCAAGGCAGCACCAGGGCTGCCAGTCTGGAGTTGGGACTTGGCTACTAAGTTCCTGAAGGTCTCATCTATATACCTTTCTGTCTGCCTCACCTCCTCCAGGTCTGCCATTCTAACCTCCAGAGATTCTTCTCATTCTCTGAGAGACAGGAGCTCTTTGCACCAGATGCACATGTACAATTTCTAACCGGCAGGTAAATAATCATGCATGTGACACTCGATGCAAAAGACTGGGAGGGCCTCCTCTTGCTGCTGGACTATCGCCTTCATTTCAAATTTGTTCAGTTCCTAGTTAAGTTTTAGGTTGCTATGAGAGTAGGAATACGTACAATTAGAGTCCTTTAAATGTATTAGTATATTCACTATATATCTGATAGTGACCTTCAAGGGAATGATCAAACTGTTGATAAGGTGTGGGGAATTTATGAATTTAAGTTAAAAGGCTGATTTTTTTTGAGTGTGTGTGAAAGTGACACCTGCCTATAAATTAATGGATGAGCTAGGGGTGGGTGGGAGAGTGGTGGGAGGGTTGGGAAATACTAACACCCACACTTGTTTATTGCCTGCCTTTCTGACTACCTGTTTAAAACAAAACACACAAACTTCTGTTCATTGCCTGCCTTTCTGACTACCTGTTTAAAACATTCCTCTGTGTCACCTGCCTCCCTTATGCTTGGATGCAGCAAAACAAACAAATAAATAAATAAATAAATAAATAAATAAATAACACTCTCGCACCTTCTCCCCCTGCATCAGAGTTTTTCAGCTTTTCTGTTTCAACACCAAGGGACTTTCCAGGGAGTCTCATCAGGCAGCCCATCGGTGACCAGGTGGGCTAACTGCTGAGACTCCCTGAGAAGTCCCTTGGTGTTGAAACAGGCTGAAAAACTCTGATGTAGGGGGGAAGTTACGAGAATGTTGTTTTTTGTTGGGGTTTTTTTTGCTGCATCCAAGCATAAGGGAGGCAGATGACAGACTTATACTGAAGCCTAGGGGAGGAAAAGTAAATGAATACTAGTGATTTAGGGGTACATTTTTTTAAAAAAGCACGAGCACGTACTTTTCTTCACGCACCAGGCGCAAACAAAAGTACGTTGGATTTCAATAGATAGGCGCGTAGCCACACGTATCTTTTAAAATCCGGGGTCAGCGCGCGCAAGGGGGTGCACATTTGTGCACCTTGCGCGTGCTGCCCGTTCCCCTCCCCTCCCTTCCCCTCCCTTCTCCTCCCTTCCCTCACCTAACCCACCCCCCCAGCCCTATCTAAACCCCCCTACCTTTATCGCAAAAGTTCTGCCTGCCCGAAGCAGGCGTAACTTGCACGCGCCAGTGGCCCACTGGCGCGCCATCACCCGACCCGGGGGCTGGTCCAGAGGCCTCGGCCATGCCCCCTGGAATGCCCCTGGGCTGGCACCACACCCCCCGTAATGCCCCCTGGAACACCCCGAACGTTGAGCCGCCCCCGACACACCCTCCTAGCAAAGCCTAGGACTTACGCGAGTCCCGGGGCTTGCGCGCACCGCCGAGCCTATGCAAAATAGGCTCGGCACACACAGGGGTTTTTTTTAAGGGTTATGCGTGGAACTTATGCGCGTAACCCTTTGAAAATCCGCCCCTTAGTGTGTGATAGAACACATGCACCAGAGAGTGTGTGAGTGATCATGCATATGTGTGTGTGTGTGTGTGTGAATGTGCATATGTATAAGCATGAGAGTGTGAGAACATACGAATATGTGTGTGAGCATGGGAAAGAGAATGTGACTGTGCATGTATGCAAGTGTGGGAGAAATCACATGAACAATCATACATGTGTATGAGAATGGGAAGGAGCACAAGAGAATATTTGTATAGGTGTCAGCTCTGTGGGTTCTTCAGCATGCCCAATATTCAACAAACTCCTTCACTGTTATCATGGAGGGGTATTTTGTATTGAGCTTAGCACTCCCAATCATTTTGAAAGTTGCCTCCTATGCAATCTGTGTGAATGAGAGAGTATATGTATGTGTGAGCATATGAGTATGTGTGTGTATGTATATGAGAGAGAGGAGAAAGGTTGTGCGTCCCTCCCCCCACCCTGTACAATCTTAGGGTGTCTGGAATTGAACATTTCTTGGTATGGAAAGCAAGGGATTATTAAAATCTTTATTAGTTTTAATTATTGGATAGTGTTTGATGTGTCTGGTGTTTAAAAATATTTTATTGGTGTTTGGGAAATTTTGTGAGGATGTTTTTCCAGTGTTTCACTGCATATTGAGTGGCTTGTTTTGGTTTCCAATTCAGTTTTTATCTTAACGTTTCTAATTATACTTTATAGTCTCATTCTGTAGTTGATGAGACTATGTCTGTGTTCTGTATATGTACCCATGATGAGGTATTCTGCTAGTGTGTACCTTCTGTGTAGGGATCTATAGCAGTCTGGTTTGTTCTGTTTTTCCAATAGGTGGTGTTTTCGGGCTTAGTGTAATATTTGCAGTGTTGCAAAAAACGTCAAAAAATGATTCACATCCCTATGTGCAACAGCAAAGACAATGTTAAAAAAAAATACCATCTTAGAAGCACAGTCCTGATGTATTCCACACATTAAGAAAGGTGGAAGAATAGTCAAATGATTGTCAGCATGGCTAAAAAAGTGAGGTGAACGAGGCTATTCTAGACAAAAGATCTTCATTCAAAAATTGGAAGAAGGAGCCATAAGAAGAAAATAAGATAAAACATAAGCATTGGCAAGTTAAATGTAAGATATTGATAAGACATGCTAAGAGAGATTTTGAAAAGAAGTTGGCCATAGAGGCAAAAACTTATAATTACATTTTTTAAAAATATATCTGAAGCAGAAAGCCTGTGAGGAAGATGTTTGGACCATTAGATGATTAAGGGGTTAAAGGAGCACTTAAGGAAGATAAGGCCATCGCAGGAAGAGTAAACACATTCTTTGCTTCGGTGTCAAATGAAGAGAACGTTGGGGAGATACCCATTCCGCAGACAGTCTTCAAGGGTGACAATTCAGATGAACTGAAACAAATCACGGTGAACCTGCACGATGTGGTAGGCAAGATTGACAAACTGAAGTGTAGCAAATCACCTGGACCAGGTAGTATACACCCCAGAGTTCTGAAAAAGTAAAAAATGAAATTTTAGACCTAATTCAATTAATTTGTAACCTATCATTTAAATCATCTGTTGTACCTGAAGAGTGGAAGGTGCCCAATGTAACCGCAATATTTAAAAAGAATTCCAGGGGTGATCCAGGAAACTATAGACTGGTGAGCCTGACTTCAATGCTGGGAAAAATTGTAGAAACTGTTATAAAGAATAAAATCACAGATCATTTAGATACACATGGCTTAATGGGGCACAGCCAGCATGAATTTACCCAAAGTAAGTTTTGCCTCACAAGCCTCTTACATTTTTTTGAAGAGGTGAATAAACATGTGAAAAAAGGTAAACCAGTAGATATGCTGTATTTGGATTTTCAGAAGGTGTTCGACAAAGTCCCTCATGACAGACTTCTACAATAACTAAAAAGTAATGCGATAGGAGGTGATGTTCTTCTGTGGATTGCAAACTGGCTAAAAGTCAGGAAACAGAATAGAAATAAAAGGTTTGTTTTTGACAGTGGAAAAAGGTAAACAGTGGCGTGCCTTAGGGATCTGTAGTTGGACCAGTGCTTTTTAATATATTTATAAATGATCTGGAAAGGAGTACAAGTGAAGTGATCATATTTTCAGATGACACAAAATTATGTAGAGTAATTAAATCTCAAGCAGATTGTGATGAATTGCAGGAGGAATTTGTGAAACTGAAAGATTGGGCTTCCAAATGACAAATTAAATTTAATATGGAGACGTGCAAGGTGATTAGATTAATGCATATAAGGAATTATAACCCTTGCTGTAGTTACACAAGTTAGGTTCTATCTTAGGAGTTGCCACCCAGGAAACAGGTCTAGGCATCATAGTGGATAATACATTGAAATCATTGACTCAGTCTGTTGTGGCAGTCAAAAAAGCAAACAGAATGCTAGAATTATTAGGAATGGAATGGAATGGAAAAGAATACAGTGGATGTCATAATGCCTCTGTATCGCTCCATGGTGAGACCATACCTTGAAAACTGTGTGCAATTCTGGTCACCACATCTCAAAAGAGATATAGTTGCACTGGAAAAAGTGTAGAGAAGGGTGACCAAAATGATAAGGGGCATGGAACGGCTCCCCTTTAAGGAAAGGCTAAAGAAGTTAAGGCTGTTCAGTATGGAGAAGAGACTGAGGTGGGGGGAGGGGGGGACGGACGGACTTGATGGAGGTCTACAAAATCATGAAAGGATTTGAACAGATTAATGTAAATCGGTTATTTACTCTCTCAGATAATAGGACTAGGGAGCACTCCATGAAGTTAGCAAGTAGCTCATTTAAAACAAATTGAAGAAAATTATTTTTCACTCAGCACATAATTAATCTCTGGAATTCATTGCCAGAGGATGTGTTGGGAAGGTGGACCCTTGAGCTGAGACAAGGTTGTTGCTACTAGCAGGGAAGGACCCCTGTTTGTCCTCGTCATCGGTAGGCGCCATGATAAGACTAAATCTTTCAGGAGAGACACATGAAACATGCTGTGCATCTTCAGGGAAGAAAGCAGTCTCAAATGGTATGTGACAGGACCAATTGTTCGGTGATGGAGAAGGGACCAATGATTCAAGGAGCCAGCCTCATTGAAGGCACTGAGAGTTGAGTGTGGCGGATACTAAGCCACACACGGTTGCCTGGAATGAAGAGGGGTGCGGGCCACCAATGTTTGTTGCCCACCTTCTTTGCCTCTTCAGATGCTCACCGGAGATTGTTCTGTGTGCTGGTCCAGAGGGAGAGCAGTTGCTGTTCAGTGAGCTGAGCCATGGGTGAGGGCACCGAGAGAGGTGTGGGAAGCGGCGGAGCCGGTAGCCTGCCATAGACTACCATGAAAGGTGAAGAACTGGTTGCAAAGTTGTGTGATAACTTATTTATTTATTTATTTATTTATTTAAGATTTTTATATTCATCCAGGATATCACATCGGTTCACAGTGTAACGCAAACAGACGCCAGGCATGGCGCTTTACATCGAACAAATAAAACATGTTAACAAGGGCTCTTCAAACAGGCATTCCCAGATTAGGTCCTCAGCCATAGGGGTGTGCATTCGTATTGACCGCATATGTAAAACGCTACGCATATTTTGTTTTTAACTTAAAAAAGTGATGTGACATAAACGATCGGATTTCCCACATATCCAACATAGCTATGTTGGATATGTTGGAAATCGCGATTGTTGAGCCAAAATAAAAATTTAAACCCCCTCACCCTCCTTAATCCCCCCCCCCAGACTTACCACAACTCCCTGGTGATCGAGCGAGGAGTGAGGACGCCATTTCTGCAATCCTTGGCGAGAAGCATGTGACGTCGGCGTCACGTGATTCCCGGCGAGTTCGCGCCGGAAGGCTCGTTCGGCCCAAAAGGAACTTTTGGCCAGCTTGGGGGGGTCAGGAGGCCCCCCCAAGCTGGCCAAAAGTTCTTTTTGGGCCGAACGAGCCTTCCGGCGCGACAACGCCGGGAATCACGTGACGTCGGCGCCACGTGATTTTTGGCCAGCTTGGGGGGGCCTCCTGACCCCCCCAAGCTGGCCAAAAGTTCTTTTTGGGCCGAACGAGCCTTCCGGCGCGAACTCGCCGGGAATCACGTGACGCCGCATCACTCGACGTGGCGCCGACATCACATGCTTCTAGCCAAGGATTGCAGAAATGGCGTCCTCACTCCTCGCTCGATAAGGGGCATGGAACGGCTCCCCAATGTTAGCCATTGTTGTCCTGAGCACATGCTAAGGGATTTCTCTGGTGGAACTGTTTAACTGCATTGCAAAATCTTCATTCTGGCTAAGTATTTTCTGCTTATTTTTACTTCTTTTTGCTTATTGATCTGAAGTTGTGTAGAAGCTTGTGTAGAAAGCTTCTGTGATTATTTACTGCCTGTGTTTTAACTTCTTTCTAGTCTGTTTCATTTTGTGTAGAAGCTTGTGTAGAAAGCTTCTGTTGATTATTTCCTGTCTGCAAAGCTATCAGCTTTTAAACTGGGAAAATCTCTCTAGTTTGGGGTTAGCTGGCACAACTAAAAAACTGGGGCATAAAGACTGTTTTTTTAAAAAAAAGAATTGACCAAAAGGCAAAGACAACAGTCCAGAAGTGACGTAATCTAACTAAATTGGGTGTGGCTCAGACCTGTGCAAGGTAATCAGAGCAAGGAAGGGAGCCATTGTTAGCCATTGTTGTCCTGAGCACATGCTAAGGGATTTCTCTGGTGGAACTGTTTAACTGCATTGCAAAATCTTCATTCTGGCTAAGTATTTTCTGCTTATTTTTACTTCTTTTTGCTTATTGATCTGAAGTTGTATAGAAGCTTGTGTAGAAAGCTTCTGTGATTATTTACTGCCTGTGTTTTAACTTCTTTCTAGTCTGTTTCATTTTGTGTAGAAGCTTGTGTAGAAAGCTTCTGTTGATTATTTCCTGTCTGCAAAGCTATCAGCTTTTAAACTGGGAAAATCTCTCTAGTTTGGGGTTAGCTGGCACAACTAAAAAACTGGGGCATAAAGACTGTTTTTTTAAAAAAAGAATTGACCAAAAGGCAAAGACAACAGTCCAGTAGTGCCCTGCTTTACCCAGCTTGTCCCAGGCTAAACTGTTTGACTCCCTCCCACTCACCCACCCCTGGGGCTTGTTTCTAATAAAGACTGCCTAGATTACCATTGGCAGCAAGATAAATTAGTACATTGGTTACAGTCAAGGAAATAAAGCCACAAATTACCAAGATGAGGACTATCCAATGTAACTGCTGTGGAGCCTTTATTCTGAGGGAAAGCATCTGGAAACTTAGAGCTTGCCCAATTTGTGCACAACTCTCGTCCTTGAAAATGGAGCTGACTGTGATTAAAGATCAATTAGCTTCAATTAAAAGAATTACACCCACATTGCATTACTCAGAAAATAATTCCCCAATACCACAAACAAACCAGGAGTCAAGAAAAGGAGATCCATTAGGCTCAGGTAGGACCCACAGTCACCCATTCTGGACAGAAGAGCAGCCAACAGGTATACCGCCCCACTCAAACAGGTCATCAGGAAATTCTTTAAAAACCAGGAATACAGTTGGCTCTGGTAGAATTAGACCTGTGATGAGGAGACACACAATGTACCAAATGCAAAAAGAACAACAAGCCTTCTCTAAAATAAAAACTGAAGAAGTTCTTGAGAAAAGCATTGCAGTATTACCAGAAAAGAGAGAGAAAACACAATGCATGCAGTATTTAAAGATCCATAAGCAAAAAAAAAATCTAATTGAGATGGAAAACTCTGTCAACAGTGGCACTACCGCAAAAAGAAATAGTGAAGTGAATAACAAATCTCAACAAATATCTCACAAGGAGTCCAGGAAATGCAATAACCGTAAAGAGAGTACCTGGAAGGCTATGACCACAAATGCTCATAGTTTGGGAAATAAAATCCCAGATCTGCAGGCCCTAATGGCTGAGGCAGAATTGGACATTGTTGCTATCACAGAAACATGGTTCACAGAATCTCATGAATGGGATACAACAATACCAGGCTACAACTTGTTAAGGAAGGACAGAGAGGATAGAAAAGGGGGAGGTGTGGCTCTTTATGTCAGAAACAACATCCAAGCAACTGAGCTACAAGGAAGTTGGGGTATTGAAGAAGCTCTATGGGTCGACCTAAAAAACGATGACGGAGCGTCCATTTATATTGGAGTGGTTTACAGGCCTCCAAACCAAAAGGAAGAGCTGGACAGAGATCTGGTTAAAGACATCCATAAGATAGGTAAGAAGGGAGAAGTGGTGATCGTGGGTGACTTTAATATGCCAGATGTAGACTGGAAAATCCCATCTGCAGAAACTAAAAATAGTAGAGCGATAGTGGATGCCATGCAAGTATCTTTGTTCAAACAAATGGTGTTGGAACCCACGAGAGAAGGAGCTATACTCGACTTAGTGCTCACTAATGCAGATAATGTCTCAGATGTCCAGGTGGGCGCCCACCTCAGCAGCAGTGATCATCAAACGGTATGGTTTAATATCACTAAAAGAATAGGGAAAAGAACCACAAAGACCCGAGTTTTACAGTTCAAAAACACAGACTTTGAGGAAATGGGGAACTACCTGGAGGAAGAACTTAAAGGATGGGAGAACGAGAGAGATGTGGATCAGCAGTGGACCAATCTAAAAGGAGCAATCACCAAGGCAACTGCTCTATATGTTAGAAATGTAAAGAAAAGCAAAAGAAAACTGAAACCTATCTGGTTCTCAATGGAGGTGGCTGACAAAATTAAAGCTAAAAGAACAGCATTCAAGAAATATAAAGGAACCCAAAGGGAGGAGCACAAAGAAGAATATTTGTATCAACTGAGGGAGACAAAGAAATTAATCAAGTTGGCAAAGAGTCAAGCGGAAGAGAGGATTGCCAAGGAGATAAAAAATGGTGACAAAACATTTTTCAGATACATCAGCGAAAAGAGAAAGGTCCAAAGTGGTATAGTGAAATTGAAAGGTGGTAATGATCAATGTGTAGAGAGAGACGAAGAAATGGCAGAAATATTAAACGAATACTTCAGCTCTGTGTTCACTAAAGAAGACCCTGGAGAAGGACCATCTCTAAACAACAAGAAACTGGAGGGAAGGGGAATAGATGAAAATCCTTTTACAGTAGAAAATGTGTGGGAAGAACTAAAGAACCTGAAAGTGGACAAAGCCATGGGGCCTGATGGGATTCATCCAAGGATATTGAGGGAGCTCAGAGATGTTCTGGCGGGTCCGCTGTGTGACCTGTTCAATAGATCCCTAGAAACGGGAGTGGTGCCGAATGATTGGAGAAGAGCGGTGGTGGTCCCGCTTCACAAGAGTGGGAACAGGGAAGAGGCAGGCAACTACAGACCGGTTAGCCTCACTTCGGTGGTGGGAAAAGTAATGGAGTCACTGCTGAAAGAGAGAATAGTCAACTATCTACAGTCTGGAGAATTGATGGACCAGAGGCAGCATGGATTCACCAGGGGAAGATCCTGTCAGACAAATTTGATTGACTTTTTTGACTGGGTAACCAAGGAATTGGATCAAGGAAGAGCACTAGATGTCATCTACTTGGATTTCAGCAAAGCTTTTGATACGGTTCCGCACAGGAGACTGGTGAATAAAACGAGAAGCTTGGGAGTGAGTGCCGATGTGGTGACCTGGATTGCAAATTGGTTGACGGACAGAAAACAATGTGTGATGGTAAATGGAGCCTTCTCTGAAGAGAGAGCGGTTTTAAGTGGTGTGCCGCAAGGATCGGTGTTGGGACCGGTCCTGTTCAATATCTTTGTGAGCGACATTGCGGACGGGATAGAAGGTAAGGTTTGTCTTTTGCGGATGACACTAAGATCTGCAACAGAGTGGACACGCCGGAAGGAGTGGAGAGAATGAGACGGGATCTAAGGAAACTGGAAGAGTGGTCGAAGATATGGCAGCTGAGATTCAATGCCAAGAAGTGCAAAGTCATGCATATGGGGAGTGGAAATCCGAATGAACTGTACTCGATGGGGGGGGAAAGGCTGATGTGCACGGAGCAGGAGAGGGACCTTGGGGTGATAGTGTCTAATGATGTGAAGACAGCGAAACAATGCGACAAGGCGATAGCAAAAGCCAGAAGAATGCTGGGCTGCATAGAGAGAGGAATATCAAGTAAGAAAAGGGAAGTGATTATTCCCTTGTACAGGTCCTTGGTGAGGCCTCACCTGGAGTACTGTGTTCAGTTCTGGAGACCGTATCTACAAAAAGACAAAGACAAGATGGAAGCGGTACAGAGAAGGGCGACCAGGAAGGTGGAGGATCTTCATAGGATGACGTACGAGGAGAGATTGAAGAATCTAAATATGTACACCCTGGAGGAGAGGAGGAGCAGAGGTGATATGATACAGACTTTCAGATACTTGAAAGGTTTTAATGATCCAAAAACAACGACAAACCTCTTCCGTAGGAAAATAATCAGCAGAACCAGGGGTCACGATTTGAGGCTCCAGGGAGGAAGATTCAGAACCAATGTCAGGAAGTATTTCTTCACGGAGAGGGTGGTGGATGCCTGGAATGCCCTTCCGGAGGAAGTGGTGAAGACCAGAACTGTGAAAGACTTCAAAGGGGCGTGGGATAAACACTGCGGATCCATAAAGTCAAGAGGCCGCCAATGAAGAGTGGGTGACTCGCCAGAATGATGGCTATTGACACAATACCCTTATTAAATAAACATACACATGCTTACTGTGACTCCTACATCGCTCTAAGCTTCAACAGCAAGAGGTAATGGAAAAAAGGATTTGCACTCATAAAGAGGGGAGTAGCTGGCTTGTTACGGCGGTTACTACCCCAAACCAAATATGCCTGATACTTCACTTTCAATGCATATACAGCATAGCTCTCTGCTTCAATGACAGGGGAGAAGAATAACTGATACTTCACACATCCAGCAGAGCTCTCTGCTACAACGGCAAAGGAGAAGAAAAAGGGTTCGCACTCAAAACGCGGGGAGTAGCTGGCTTGTTACGGCAGTTACTACCCCAAACCAAATGTGCCTGATACTTCACTTTCCATGCATATCCAGCATGGTTCTCTGCTGCATCGGCATGGGAGAAAGACTGATACATCACGCATTTCCAGCATAGCTCTCTGCTTCAACGGCAGGGGGAAAAAAACAAAAACAAAAACAAAAAACTGATGCTTCACGCATATCCTGCATAGCTTCAACGACAGGGGTGAAGAAAAAAAAAAGGATTCGCAATCACAAAGCGAGGAGTAGCTGGCTTGTTACGGCGGTTACTACCCCAACCAAATGTGCCTGATACTTCACTTTCAAGGCATATCCAGCATGGCTCTCTGCTTCTACAGCAGGGGAGAAGAAAAAAAAAAACCAACAAGAGCTGTACAACATAGTCTAGGTAAAACAAATAAGCATGGGTGTAGCTTGCTTATCGCAGCGGTTACTGCCCCTACTACCCCTAACTAATCAAGCTAGATATTTCACTTGCATGCAGCTCCATCACTGCTCTCTACATTAATGGTGGGGGTGGAAGGGGAATAGAACAAGGAGCTAAGAGTAACAGATAAGAATGAGAGAAAAAAATGTGTGAGGCTTGCTGGGCAGACTGGATGGGCCATTCGGTCTTCTTCTGCCGTCATTTCTATGTTTCTATGTTTCTATGATCACTAGGGAGTTGTGGTAAGTCTGGGGGGGGATTAAGGAGGGTGAGGGGGTTTAATTTTTTTTTTTTGCACATATGGACATATACCCAACTCATTTAATTTTTTTTATGTCCATATTGACCGCAAATGGGACCCCCTTTGGACATATTGACATATGGACATAAACTTTTGCTCTGCACATCCCTACTCAGCCCCCTCTATCCATTGCTTTTATTTTGCCTCCAATTCAATACCCGTTTTCTAAATTAAAAAATTAAACAAAACCCAATCACACTCAAAAACAAACAACAAATACTACTTGCAGAGAAAGTACGGAATCTTGGAGTAATAATTGACACTGAACTAAACTTAAAACAACACATATCCCTGAAAGTAAAGGAAGGATACGCTAAACTCATGGTCCTCAGAAGACTCAAACCACTGCTATCAACTGCTAACTTTCGATCAGTACTACAAGCGTTGATATTTGCAAGCACTGATTATTGTAATGCACTTCTACTAGGCCTACCATACACCTCACTAAGACCACTACAAGTTTTGCAAAACACAGCAGCAAGAGTTTTAACCGGCAAGAACAAAAGAGAACATATCATGGAAACACTGGCCGAACTACACTGGCTTCCGATTGAACAAAGAATCCATTACAAAACATTGTGCACCATACATAAATTAATACATGACGAAAACGCAGACTGATTAAATACAGCCCTCCGAGTACACGTCCCGAACAGAAACCTAAGGTCAGCAAACAAAGCCCTCCTGTCCATACCATCAGTCAAAACAGCAAGACTAACACAAGTAAGAGAAAGGGCATTATCATTGGCAGGACCCATACTGTGGAACTCCATGCCCTTAGATTTAAGACTACAAAGAGATAGCAAAACTTTTAGAAAAGGTTTGAAAACCTGGCTATTCAAACAGGCCTTCCAGAAAGAGAAGGGAGAATAGAAGCCAGGAATGGGCAAAGCACGAACAATTTAACAACCATACACACTGCAGAAATCCACTAAGTGTGTAGTTTTAAGATACAGCACAACATAACTAATGGATAAGTTACATTTGTAAAATTAGCTCTGTAATTAATACTGAGAAGGAAAGACATGGACATGAATCACATTTAACATCTAACATTGATAACAAACTATGTTACTGAACCTTATGGCACCTATGTAAACGTACAAATTGTAGTATGATTACTTTTATGTACCTTAATGTAAACCGTTGTGACGGCCCCCACCAAATGACGGTATAGAAAAGACTTAAAATAAATAAATAAATAAATAAATAAAATAACTTGTTAACTTGCTCTCAGTTGGATTTCCTGCTTCCTGTATGTTATATTTACTCTGTATATTATACTTGCTCTTGTTACGTTCCTTCAGCCCACTTCCCAATCCCTGTTTGATGTAATTTTCTACCTGCAGTTTGATGTAAACCGATATGATGTTTCTACTAATATCAGTATAGAAAAGCCATGAAATAAATACATAAATAACTCTGCCCAAGGAAGCAGGGTGGCCCAGTCATCTTGTCTGCTGATTACAAAAGAGCGGAGAAAGGTCTTTAAAGTCCAGTTGATATGTTCAGCCTGACCATTGCCCTGCGGGTGGTATGCGGAGGTTAAGTCAAGTTGGATACCGAACTTCTTACACAGTGATCGCCAGAAGTTCGCCGTGAACTGGACCCCATGATCGGAAACAATGTGCTATAGGAGCCCATGGATATGAAAAATGTTTTGGGTAAAAAGCTGTTGGTCCTCATCGTCAGGAGACGGTTTCGGAGAAGATGACCCAACAGGACCTTCACCTATACCAGTCCTCGTTCCCTGCAGGTGGAGCCCTTGGGTACCAGGACTGGCAGAACGTAGGCATGGTTCTCTCTGTCAAGGCATCAAACCGGGAGATGAGAAGCAGAAGCAGTGTTGGACAGGCCAAGGGTCAAGGCAGGCAGTGGATGAGCAGAGTCAGGGCAGGCAGCATACAAGCAGAGATGAAGGGCCAGGCCCGAGGTCGGGGCAGGTGGAGACCAAGCAAAATCAAGGTACCAGGCTGGAGTTAGGGTAGGCGGAGCTCAAGTGGAGTCAAGTGAAGCAGGATCAGAACCAGAGAATCAATCTGAGGGGATGAGGAGCAAGGCAGGAACTGGAGGCAAGGAGCAGGAAGGCAGGAACCAGGAATTAGGAGCAGGAGACAAGGCAGAAATGCAGGAACCAAGGCAGGAATCAGGAATGAAGAGAACTCACACTCAATGTATGAACAGGACCCATTGCTGAGGCAAAGTGGTGGTGGCTGGGCAGGGTATAAATACCCACCCTGTCCGATGTCATCTCCCCAGGCCATGGAGAGATTTCCTGATGCTGGCCGTTTTAAATTCCCCAGAGGCACACGCGCGCCTAGGGGGCTTGTGGTGTGCCTGCACCTCTACGGGGAATTTAAAGTGGAGTGCGTGTCAAAGAGCCATGAAAGTAGGCCACTGCTGCGGCGGTCGGCATCTGCGAGAGGAGACGGCAACAGGGGGAGCCGACACGGACCACCTACCCACCCAGGTGAGGGTGCCCGGTTATGGTCTCACACAGCCAGGAACCCTAACAGGATGTGGTCATGGCAGTTAGTGTAACTGGGTTTAGAAAAGGTTTGGATAAGTTTCTAGAGGAAAAATCCATAAACTGCTATTAATTAATAAGCAATAATAACTTGAGATATATTTAATGTTTGGGTACTTGCCAGGTACTTGTGACTTACATTGGCCGCTGTTGGAAACAGGATGCTGGGCTTGATGGACCCTTGGTCTGTCCCAGTATGGCATATCATATGTTCTTATGAGTGTTAGATGTAGTATACTTGGATTTCAGTAAGACCTTTGACATGGTTCCACATAAGTGACATAAATTTGAGTACCCTTGGGATGAGACCTAGAGTGATTGACTGGGTTAGAAACTGGCTGAGTGGGATTCAAAAAAGGGTAGTAGTAAATGGAGCTTTCTCTGCTGGGGGGGGGGTATATTACTAGTGGGGTGCCTTAGGGATTGGTCCTTGGATCCTTTGTAAGTGATATAGCTGATGGATTGTTGGGCAAAGTTTGTCTTTTTGTCGATGATACCAAAATCTGCAACAGGGTAGACAAGCAGGAAGGTGTGGAAAACCTGAGAAGGAATGGTCTATAGACTGGCAGCTAAGATTTAATGCTGAAAAATGCATATCAATGCATTTAGACTGCAAATACCCAAGTAGAGGTATAGTTTAAGCATGAAAGAAGAGCAGGATCTGGGGGTGCTTATATCTGGTGATCTTAAGTTGTCCAGACAGGTGAATAAAGTATCAGCAAAAGCCAGAAAGATGCTTGGCTGCATAATGAGAATTTGTCTTATGATGATCCATGTTCTTTTGTACACCACTTAGACCAATTTATTTAATATATGCAGTTTATAAGTATTTTTAATAAATAAAGACTGCATACATTTTACCCACGGGGTTTGCTCCAGTTCTCAAAGCAAAATGTTCCTTCCTGTTTTGTTGAATCTGCAGACAACTATCTTTCTTGGTACCAAATGAAAAAACTTTGAGTTTTCATGTACCTTGAAATTTTATGCTGAAATTTCAATTATTTCAACAATTGATTTTATTCTGTTAACCCTTACTGTCAAATTATCTTGCAGGGAACTGCATTTGGTCTGGAATTTAGGATAAATATTACATAAGTGTACAACTTTTCACAGACTTCTCAATCACTTTCAGCAGTATGCTGTACTCCCAGTAAGGCAGCTCTTAGAGTCAGGAACTCTTCCTCACTTGGTTCACCCCAGATACTTGCTCTGTAGGGCATCTATTCTCTCTTAGCAACTCCTTTCATTTTGGTGAGCTTCATGCTGACTGTTTTCTCAGACAGGAGTTCTAACAAGATTCTTCCATTGCTGGTTAGTACTTCTTTCTGCATACTCCCACTGAGGACATATTCTCTCTGGAATACACTTATCCAGAAGTCTCTCTGGACCAAGATGAAGTATATTCCTTGACCTCTTTTTCCAAGTCTTCTTCCTTCCACACTAAAGACTTAGGTATCCCAACTTGGCTCCAGCCATCTTCTTCTTCCTGTTTGTCTTTCTTGAAAGCCTGAACACTATGGCCTTGGGCCCAAGCCAGTTTCTGAATAATTCTTGTTCTCACTCCATTGTAGAAAGAATTCTCTAGGACTTTCCCTGTGGAGGGACCAGGCTCTAGTAGAACCCCTTTGTAGACAGAGGGGCAACCTCAAAATATAGGCTGCTAAATGGCTTCTCCTCTTTCAAAGGAAAGGAAGCATTAGAACTAAGGTTCATAGGATAAGAATGAAAGGAGGTAGTCTCAGGAGTAATATAAGAAAATATTTCTTTACAAAGAAAGTAATGAGTGCATAGAACAGCCTCCTTGTGGATATAGTAGAGACAAGAACAGTATCTGAATTCACAAAAACATGAGGGAGTGGTAGGGACTGTAAAGCTGAATGGTTGGTGTGGATGGACAGATTGGATAGTTTTTTTCTGCCATCAAGTTTCTACATTTACTATGTTTTCCTGATTTTTGCTCCGAAAAAAACACTACATTACATTGAAGGAGTTTTATCAAATCTTAGACCCACCCACTGGGGAGTCAGTCCTCCTAAGACACTCCCACCTACAATACTGGTATATCAGTGTGGGTGAGACCATTGTTGCCATAAACGTTAAGGGCAATCTACTAGTAAGGAGCAAATTTGGTGGTCCTTTTACAGTAATAGAGTAATTGAAAAAATATGGAGATTTGTGGTAGTAATGATGTTGAGAAAAATAGACATTTACAACTTTCCCTACTTTGAGGAGTTAAACAGGAAGAATAGAGTAATACTTCTTAGACAAAAACAGTAATCATATTGATGCAAAAAGAGTGATAATGTTAACGTATATAAGATTATTAAAAATAGTTATATGAAGAAAGCATGGGAATCTCAATGGGAAAAAGGAAATGGTGATATTTCCAGGACAATGAACATTCTGTCTCGGCCATTTTAAGTTTAAAGTAACAATGAACTACAATGATTATCATTGTCTGATGTTTTATTTGAAGTTTGTGTCATGATTATTTTATTTTTGTAAGTTAATTTGTTGTACATATTTTATTTTATGCTTGTTTCTTCTGTAAGCTGCCTAGAATGGTGTGGACTAGAAATATTTTAAATAAATATATTCAGGTGGTAATGTTGGGCAAACTGAGATTTGGTGGTAGATTCTAGGTAAAAGTTCTAGTATAGGGAGGTACATCTGGATTTTCTTAGTTTAAAGATGGTACAAAAAGCCATGAGAAGAGTTCAGAGCATCAAGGGAATGAGTATAGAGTAAGAAGAGGAGCAGGTTTAGGACAGAGCCCTAAAATACACTGACTGATAATAGGACAGTGTTGGTGGAAGGTCTGACAGAAAATACACTGAAAGTATGATTGAGGAGTAAGAGGAAAACAAAAATAAAATAGATGCTGGAAATTTTATTTATTTCATTTATTTAAAATTACACACCTTTTCAACCCAGTATCTAGGTGAGTTACAATAAAACCACTGTAATAAATATAAGTGAGAACAGAGTGTAAAGGATTAGACAGTGATCTCAACAATATCAAAATCACGTTATCCCTTCTGAAATTATTGCCTTCCACCCTGACTAAGGCCTGGATTTATCAAAATGCACTAAATATCGCATGTGATAGGAAAAGTGGTATGTTCTGTTTTATGGTAATAGGCAGTTTATCGCAATTTGCGCTAATACTTATGTGAAGTGCTATCATATTTCGTACATACAACCACTGGGGGGACCATGTTTAGTAGGTTTAAGTGAGATGTATGAACAGAACAGTGATTTGATGACCTTCAGAGTGAGGAAACTCACCCAAAGATGAGATTTGTGCAATGTTCTCTCAAGATGTTACCCAGGTAGATAGTCCTTCAAGCTAGGTTGAGAGAACATTGCACAAATCTCAACTTTGGGTGAGTTTCCTCACTCTGAAGGTCATCAAATCTTCACAAGAGAGCACTCTTCTGTTTGTACGTCTCGCTTTGAATGTCAAAGTGGCCCCTAACCCCTACACTAATACCTAAACCTCACCTTGAGTTACGAGGTAGGCCTCCCATAGAGATATAAATACCTATCTAGTGTGAGGTTTCTCGCTCTCTCTCGCTCTCTCCCTCCCTCCCTCCTTGGCTGGCTCTCCAGGAGCTTCAAAACAGCATGTGCCTTCTCACACAGCTTTTGCATTAAAGGTGTTTTTTGCATGCAAAAACACAATATAGCACTTTGATAAATGACCCCCTAAGTTAGCAGAATTCTTCTGTAGGTACATTTCAATTTTACTAGCTATTTTCTGCCAACTTTTGAAACTAAGATTTATTGTAAAGATTCCTGGAAGCACAGCATTGCCACATGTGACTTCAGGGTCCCTGCCTGTCACCAACGCTGCAATTTTGCACTTTAAGTTTCCTTAGCAAGTTTCAATAAATAATATCACAACCGCATTGAAAAACTGATATATAGTAGACTGCATCCAGGAGCTTATGTGACCTTGATTTACAGAGCTGATTTGAGCTCTGTGGTTCTTCGTGGCACAGGGGGCTCTTACAGTATTAGTATTTCTACCATGGAACGCATAGTAAGCAAACAGACATCAAATCTTTCAGTTTAGGGAGCCATGCTGTAATTTTCACTCCAAATTACTCCTCATAGAAAAGAAATGTACTACTCTCCCAAGCAATAGGGAAAATCCTTTCTCCCTGAAATATTAACCCACAATAAAGCAATAAACGCAACAAAAAGCTTAAATTGCATGCAGGGGGATCTCATAAGATAAACTTGAAAAAGTGCATCATGTATTCCTCGCCTGAAGCTAAAATTAATCTGAACAAGAGGAATTTCTGTTGATATCACAGAAGTAAATTGTATATAATTATGTTCAGCAAAAATTATTCTCAGAATGGGTACAAGGTCAGAAGGAAAAGAGAAAATATCTCCCTGAAAACAACTTATTGATGGATACATTCAAATATTGCTTGTGGATATGTCTCAGGCAGACCAGTACCTCACTCTACCTCATCCCTTCCTTTCCTCCCTCTCATGTGCTCTTTCTCCTCTCTTCTTCATTCAGCCTTAGTTTGGATTATAGACTTCAGAGTAGTGTCGTGGAAAGAAGCAAGAAACAAAGTTATCCCCTCTCCCCTCCAAAAAAGTAACCACATAAATTATTTAAAGTGCTAAGTGCCTAATGTCAGTTATTGGTCATATAAATGTTGCGTTCAAAGGTAGGTCGGGTTTACAAACATTTTAATTTCAATGATGTAAGGCATTTTTCGTTTTAGCTTTCTGGTGGGAAATCTATAACTTTACATCTTGTGCTGTAGTTGTACCATAAATGGTACTGTTCTGAGGATGTTATTTTAGAGGTAGAAATTGTAACCAATGGTAACTGAATTCAGTTCACAGCCGTTCAACATCAGTGCAGCCAAGAGAACCTTTTCAGTCTTTCTCTGCTCCTCTGCTTTAGAGGGAACACTTTCAAAACTGATATCAAATACAATAAATACATAAAGTTGCTTCCCCTCTAGAAATCTAATACCAGTCTTTATGGTCACTGCATGAACACTGGGAATTAAGCAAGCCCCAGGTGAAAGGATCTCAGTGTTATCTTTCCTATTCAGTCATTTCAAATAAACTGGCCTCTTCAGCCTACTTGGGTAAAATAGCCTGGCTGAAAATTGGAGGATCCTCCTGCTTTGCTTTTTCTCATAGGAATTCAGTTTTGGGGGCGAGGTTGCAGCAGCTTTTCCTGTATGGAGTCTACTCACGATTCCAGAATCAGGCTAGTTCAATAATTTCAGTCTTCCTGGCAGCCTCTGATGTCCCTCCCACTGCTGTCTTACTGAATCAGGAAAAGTTCCACAGTCACTCCAGTTTATCCTCCATTCTCTTCCAACTAAAGGAGAACTCTCTACATGCTCCTTTTTCCTCACTATCCTGTGAAAAGCTTCATGAGTGCTCCCTCCTCTCTAAAACTGTAGGAAGGAACTGTCCTTTTCACTATCCTGGGCAGGTCTATAACCTCAAGTCCCTTCACAGCTCCCATTGACAAAATCCACTTATTATGCACCCAGAAAAGTATGCTGGATTATTACTGTTATCTTACTTAAAAGGACTGGACTAGATATAGTCCAGGACTACATAAATTAAAAAAAAAAATGTATTTACATGTTGTCTCCTGCCATCTACCCTTGACCGTATTTTACAGCGTCCGGTTACACTTGGAACCGGACACTGCACAACCGACAGAAAAACCGGACTGTCCGGTTCAAAGCCAGGCAGTTGGTCACCCTACTGGTAATGGAGGGAATTTGTATCACTAGCTGTTGAAGTGACATCAGAATTTGGCATTTTTTTCATATGAGTAGTAGTAAAGGGAAACATCCTAACTCAGCCCAGCCAGTCATTTCAGGGATTATTTTTAGCTAAAGTGGTATGGATTTCTTTTCACTTTTATGTCTATATATATTTCTTGATTTTATTTGCAGTCTACCTCCCAAAATCACAGACAGTGTGACATGATTTCTGAAACATTTATATTATGTAAATAGAAATAGATTAAGATATATATAGAGAGACCCACACATACATACAAAACACAGTTTAATATTTAAAAGTTTGATTTCCAATCATGTATTTTTACAGGAGGGGTAATAGTGGGGGTGATCATGATTGTTGAGTTTAATAATCACAGTCTCGGAGAGGGAAAAAGTTAACTGAGGAGGGAAGGGGCATAATGTTGCCTACTCTTTTTTATAAACAGACTACTTGTGACATTGGCTTGGGCATAGAGAACAATACAGTTATGATTTGGGGTGTGTATGTGTGTGTGTGTGTCGGGGGGAGAGGCATTACTTTTTCAGGGGTGACCACTTTCCCACCCTTGTCTACCCAAGGTGACACTCATACATGGGGTGAGTATTACTAGTACTTCACTTTTTTACTTTTCAAATGATAAATAATAGGGGTGTGCATTTGTTTTCGACGTATTGGCAATTCACAACATATATGTCCCTATTTGTTGTATACGTGGGGTCACCAAACATATGGCGAACCCCCACGAATACAACGTATCTAACAAATACCCCCCCACACACACACCCTCCTGACCCCCTCAAGACTTATCAAAAGTCCTTGTTGGTCCAGCGGGGGTCCTGGAGCAATCTCTTGCACTCGGGCTGTCAGCTGCCGGTATTCAAAATGGTGCCGATAGCCTTTGCCCTCACTATGTCACAGGGGCTACCAGTGCCATTGGTCAGCCCCTGTCACATCATTGCTCCTACCATGTGATAGGGGCCGACCAATGGCACTGGTAGCCCCTGTGACATAGTGAAGACAAAGGCTATCGGTGCCATTTTGAATACCGGCAGCTGATAGCCCACGTGCAGGACCCCCGCTGGACCACCAGGGACTTTTGGCAAGTCTTGGGGGGGTCAGTAGGGTGGTAGGTTGTAGTAAATTAAATTTAAAGGGTTGGGATGGGGTTTATTTGGGAAACAAATACATATGTAACTAATGAATGGATCGGGGTCCCCTGAGAACGGATGCAACGGATTTGGCTCCCCACGAATTCAAATACCGAATGGGACGAATCCGTCCCTGCTGCACATCCCTAATAAATAACACACAAAGGGGCCAATGCAAAGCAATTGTGTTAAAAGCAGGCACAGAGTGTTCAGCGCCTGCATTCCTAGCACGTCCCCAGGCACTTCTCCCGGGGATGCCATGCAATATTCAAATTAGGGGTTGTGCTGGCAGCAGGAGCCCGAAAGCGGTTGGCCATCCACCGGTTAGGAAAGCAGATGCCAAATTTATCAGCATCTGTTTTCCTAATCGGCACCCAGCCAGAGGTTTGGGAAAAGGATGCTTGTTAACTGAGCAGCCGTTTCCTGAACCTGTCTGTCAGCACTTTTTAAAAATGTGTTTTTCAACTTTTTTAAAGATTTTGTTCCTCTTACATAATATCACAATGATATGAAGTAGAAAGATGTACAGAAAAGCAATATTTTCTGCTTTTCTGTACAACTTCTGGGAGTGCTTAGCAATTAACTTTTGGGAGTGCTTAGCAATTAACGCCTGCTCTAGGCAGTGATTAATTTTTGAGCATAAAAATCTGTGTTTTTAGACGCACATTTTTTTTTATTTCGGGTGATTCCTTATTAGCCTGATCAACATGCATGTGCATGTGACCAGCGCTATTAGTTTTGCTGTGCAATGGCCGCACATTGTGGAGGCGCCAATCCCTTATTGCATAAGAGGATTAGGTAGCGCCTACACAACCCGCATCCAACTGTGGGTTAAACAGTACGCTCGGCATCAGCCCCAAAGAGTAGAGTCTGCTTTTCTTCTTAAGATGAGAGCTGGCAGGAATGACAGAATGCTGTGACTTAATTCATCTGGATCTACTGCTTCATCATCTTTTAATAGTTGCAATTACTGTACCCTATTATCTGCCCCAGTGCTATGGTAGAAGAAATGATTTAACAATTCAAGTTCCTTCCATAGAACTGTATCCTAGACACTAGGCTGTTCCCTTTTCTGCCTTTTGAAAATGCTAAGTTGAGCTATTAATTGAAACCCTTTGTGATATCTGCCTCGTCTGTCACGCTCTGATATTTATGCTGTTTTTATTTGTTTTTTTTCTCTCTGATTACATTTTTTGGGGATTTATATATTAGCTGATGCTTTTATTTCACTTGGTCTTTGAGTCTGCCATTCATTTTCAGGGTGCTTTGATTATTTCCTTCACAATACAGATATCAACCTTCCACTACACACTGGAGACTTTACATCAATATTAATAGATCCAGCTCTAACTTGCCTCCTCTAAGGTCTCTAGTGCATACACAATGATAAAAATTTGAAAAGTAATACTCAAGAAATGGGAAACATTTTTGAGAATTGTATTTCTCCAGGGTAAATCACTGTTAAAGAGATTTAAAAGTACCATAGCATAAGTTAATACCTAAAAAAAGAAGAGGAAGGATGCTGAGGCCCACTTCATTCAGTCCGAAAACTGTAACCAACAAAGCAAATGAACATTTTAGTTTTGCAGAAATACAGATGCATCAACCTTTTATTTTGAGGATCTGTTACAACAGCTTTGTTAAAGAAGGAAAAAGTACTGGGAATTATCATATGCAAAGAATACTTCCTTGAAGGAGATCCCATTTACTGCCTATATATTGAATATTGCTGGACCTATATTTTACTTTGACTGGTAAAGGCCAGAATAGAGGGGCATGTAATACACTCTATTTGGATTTGCAGCAAGTCCTTTGATCAAGTTCCACACGACAGATACTGGCTTCAAAATGCAAACTATAATGTTTCAGCAGGGGCTCTGGGAGTGAATCAAGAGGGTTGGAAAATAGAAAGCAGGAATGCCAAAAAAAAAACCAAAACAAAACCAAAGCGTGTGTATTCCACTTGCCACCCATGAGAAGTAATAAATGTAGTAAGTGGTTAGTGCTGGGGTCACTGCATTTTTTTTTTATGCCATAGAAACAATTTGGACAGAAGGCCTAACTAGTAGTAACTAGTTTTGCACAAAATAGATGGGCATTGGATTATTAAAGGGCTATTTTTTCCATTATATGATAGATAAAATTCTGCTTTCTGGCCTGCATTTCAGTACAGAGTAATCTGTCCAAGCATTAGAGAAAAGAGTAGATTTATCCAATGATTTTCCATGCAGCTTCCTGCACTGAGATACTATTATTATAACATTAATGATAGGCTCGTTTGAGACCACTTAAAGCTTTATTAAAAAAAGCAATTTCCCTCCCCACCCATACCATTTGTGGGTCCTTTGGGGTGAGAGAATTTCAGAGGCAGAACTCTCTGGAAGACCTCTGAGAAGGCCAAGCTGTGGGCTATCACTGCAATTGGGTTACACAGCTTCCTTGGGACTTAACACTGAAAGAGTTATTATTTGGAAGTTTCAAGCAGGCTGCAGGATAGATTGGCCTACTTATAAGAGTCTACTGCCAGGCTCAGCATGTAAAGCTAGCCAAAGTATGGTACAGGCCAAGTGGAGTAAGGCTTTTTTTTTTTTTTTTAACGCCTTCAGCCAAGCTTTCTCCCAGCCTGTTTCTTATTAAAGTAGTAATATCCACTATTCCAGGACATGTATACAAAGTCACCCACACATGATACTATAATGTATGTTATTGATAATTTATTTGTTAGTCCAGTTTAAACTGATTGTAATCTGCTTTGAGACCATTCATGGAAAAAAAAATCAGAATATCAAATGTTTATAAATAAAATAAAAAGCCATCACCCTCAACTAAAAGAAGAATACGGCATTGTTTTCATGGAAAATACATTTTGGGCTTCCTATTTTTGTTGTATGTCTTGTGTGGAAGTGAGCAAGGCTCAGAAAAGGTCTGGTAACATTACAAATGGTAACTTCAACATGTTTTCAATGAGGACTTACTGCTTTTCAACCTTTACATAGCTAAAATGTAAATATATTTGGTACTCTAAGGAGTGAATTTTTAAAAATGTTGTTTGTGTTAAAAGGCCAATGTGTGAATATCATGCATTTTAAAAGCCACAAGTTACTCGCGTATGTGCGTGTGAATGAGTAAAAAAAAAAAAACCAAAAAAGAGCGGAATTGGGGCATGCCAAGGGCATTCCAGGATGGGGCCAAAATTTACACACATAAATCTGTATTTTAAATCCTGTGGCCGCAGCGCACAGGACGCTGTTAGCTGTGCAGGTTTACTTCTGCTCCTGATGAGATGTAAGTCTGCATAAATCTATGTTTAGGCCTAAAATGACTGAGTGAGGACTCTGGGTCGCCTGGGAGGACTGTAGTCTGAAGAACCAGAGGGGTCTGGATGACCTCGAGATGGATTGGGCAAACGAGTGGACTAATTGGTAAACTGGGAATGTCTTTCATATGAGCATGCTTTAAAATTTGCTTTCCTGCATGCGTTAAAGCTAACAAAGTCCTATGGAAAATATGTGAAATACATTTGCTCGAGTATCCGCAGTAGATGCATTTTAAATCATACATGTGCAACTTTGCATGCAATTTAAAATTCAAACTTATAATAACCCACATAGAGTTCAAGTCTGTGAGTACATTATACCCACAGACTTAATCACAAATTTTCAAAATGGACTTATGCACTTGTAACCCCATCCCCGGGTGCAGACTGCTATCTGATGGGGCCATAAAAGAATTTGTCTCTTTGGGGCTGAAGCCACTCACCAGCTAATTCTCTCATGGTCCCTCTATCTCTCAGGGCTGGATCCTTTGTAGGTGGGGGGGATAGTGTTACTTTCAGGGCTCATTGTGACAGTGGTGACTCTTATTTGCGTTCCCAAGAGCGTACACTTTTCCCCAACACTATGGGGTAGATTTTATAAAAGTACGCCCACGCGTACTTTTGTTCGCGCACCAGGCGCAAACAATAGTACGCCGGATTTTAATAGATATGCGCATAGCCACGCGTATCCTTTAAAATCCGGTGTTGGCATGTGCAAGGTTGCCCAAAATCAGCAGCCTGCGCGCGCCGAGCCATGCAGCCTGCCTCCGTTCCCTCCGAGGCCACTCTGAAATTGGAACAGCCTTGGAGGGAACTTTCCTTCCACACCCCCCCCCTTTGTTTTAAAAGTTATGTCTGCCAGTGGCAGGCGTAACTCTCTCGCACCGGCCAGCCGGCCGGCGCACGATTCCCTGGCCCGGGAGCTGTTTCGGAGACCTCGGCCACACCCCCGAAATGCCCCCGGGCCAGAACCACGCCTGCAGCCCCGCCCCTGAATGATGTGCCGCCACGGCATGCCCCCCCCCCCCCCCCCCGACATGCCCCCCGACATGCCCCCGATACGCCCCCCCAGGAAAGCCCTGGGACTTATGCGCGTCCCGGGGCTTGCGCGCGCTGCCGAGCCTATTCAACATAGGCTCGGCGCGTGCAGGGGGAACTTGGGGCAGGTTTTCGGGGGGTACACGCATACCCCTTTGAAAATCTGCCCCTATGGGTGCAGTAGGTGCCACAAAGAATAAACAGCAGACTTTGGGTTGAGTGTCCAAAGTATTTATTGATGGGTAATTAGATGAAATAATGGCACAGTTCAACTTAAATCCTTTAGTTTCCACAAGTGGCTGTTACAGTTCTTTCTCTATCTATCTTTACTTTTTTTTCCAGGGTCAAGGGAAACACCATCCATTTTGAATTAATGAGTTTCCCAAGTGGACAGGGATATCCTTGTTGTGATGAGAAAAACCCCTTCCAGTTCGCCACAAATCTATCACACAGTATCTGTATAGTATTCTCAATTATCTCTCTTCCCAGATGTGAAGATTCCAAGTGGGTGGTCTTCTGATGTAACTCAAATTTGGTCTTACAGCTAACCTCAGTCCTTCTCGATCTCATTCACTTCTCATAATTCTTAAGTTGGGAAGGGATTCTCTGGAACTCTCAGCTTTTGATGTTCCTTAATCAGGGTAGGAAGAAGGGACAGGCAAAATCTTCCTCCCAGATCTTCTAACAAAAATGTATTTTTATCTCAAAATTGAGCTTAACACCAGAGTTGTTCCTTGCAATGGGTCAGCACCTCTAAAGGCAGATCTGGGCAACCTGAACACCAGGGAATCCCCATGTCCAGGTGACTCACAAGCCTCCTACCACAAAAATTCAAAAATCCAAAAGTATCCCAAGAGCAACTCAGCCATCCTAGTTAGTGGACTTAAAGGGATGCTCCTTCGACCTTGCCCAGGAACTGCATGCAGACAGTATCCGAGTCCAAGGGTAGGAATTCACTAAGGACTTACTAGTAATGTGACTATAGAGTCTGTTACACAAGTAATTTGGCTTTAAAATTTTGCAGTATGCTCATACAGATACCTGCATAAAGTCACTCCTGCTCCTGAGCAGATGTAACTTTCTGCATGCACACTTGCACACATACTTTAAAAAAACTAAAGTATGTGCATAAATGCTTTCCATGCCCTCTGGAACCGCCTAGGTTTCCTCAAGTACTTATACAAGCACAATCTCCTCATTTATGTTCACTTATGCACATAAAATAGAGTTTTATGCACATTATGTTGCACTGAAAATCAAGCCCAAAGTAGCTCATTTGTAATATAAACCAGAAAACTACAAACAACTTGAAAGTCAGTTTGCTTTAACAATTTGGAAACAGCGTGTCTTTTTGCCCAAGGATTTAATTTCCGACATTTTCTAGAAAAGAAGAAGAAAAAATCCACAGAGAAGTTTGGCAAGTGAAAATTGATTCAAAAAGCACCTGAAGGCAAAATTGTATGATCAGGCAGAACTCATATATCTCTCTCTTTAGTAAGGAAATAAAGATCAAAGTACAAATAAGCATCATTAGAATTTGGTTTTTATGGTGCAGTTTAAAAATTCCCTTTTTGTTAATGTCTCTATTTTCCTAGTCCTTTCACATATTATTACTGAGCAGCCTTATTGCCATTCATCTGAAAAGTTGAGGAGGATTCTTTCTTTGTCTCTCTGTGCTCCACATACATTTAAGGTTTTTTTTTCACTCCTATATGTAAGGGGATCCCCAAATTTGCCCCTGTGAGTGATGTGGGTAGGGATGTTTACGGAGGTCTGACAGTCCCCCGTGGGAGATGCCTTAGGTTTAGTAGAACTCCTATGCCCAGGGGAGTGCAGGGACACTCCAGAAGAGTCAGTCTGCAGTCTGAAGGTACCATTTCTTCTCAGAGTGGTGCTGGTATAGGTTCTTTTGCTTTCTCTCCACAGGGAAAGGAAGCATGGGAGCACCTTTCCCAACAGAGATGTGTTGGTAAAGAATATGTTCCTGTCGTAGGAAGGTGGCTGGGGCCCAAATTAAGTCTACAAGGAAGGAAGGGATCTTGGGGGTTCAGGAGAGTGAATTCCTTAAGAATGTGCTGTAGTTCTGAAGTAGTCTCAAGGAGTACAGGATTCAGCTACTGTTCCTCATCTCTCCAGAGAGAGTACTTGGAGAAGTTCGGGGGGAGTTCACAGAAAACTGCCCAGCCGAAGAAAGTCCTGAGAGCTGCTGACTTATAAAATGAATCGGGATTTGAATTTTCTACTGCTCCAACTACCTGGATAAAATGTACTCGTATAAGTTGGAGGCATTTCAGGGCAAGCCAAACTTATCCATATAACTTACTTTGATAACTCAGATATTCAGAATTAACTGGGTAGGTCTGGTCTTGCTGCAAGGCAGTCTTAAAGTTATCCAGATAAGCTTATTCAGATAACTTTGATTTAACTTTGTACTTTCGGTGGTGTAGCTACGCTACTGAACAACCAGTTTACGTTATCCAGATTTTGTCCGGATAATGTATCTGGTCTGCCTGCAGTTCAGTTTTCACCTCAATATGCGCATGCTTTCATAGTGCAGGTATAGTTGGCTTTATAGGAAAGAGGTATTCTGGGGCAGAAAATAAGTGCATGTTGGGGAGGTATTTGAAAACCTCAAGTGTATATTTCCCAAAATGTATATATATATAATAAACACATGGCTAATGTGTAATTTGCAATATTGAATACTTTGTAGGTACAGGTATGTTCTTTTAGAAGCATGTGTGCAAATAGTCAGTGTTGAAACATAATGAACTTGGTGCATTGTGGTTAAAGATCAGGTTGATTTTTGGGGGCTGAAAAGTAAGCTTGTACATTGCCAGTTAGGCGTCTTATTGAAAATTTCTTTCCAATGGTCTATATCTGATGAAGTCATGCCAATTTAGCACTACCATCTACCCATCTGTCATCCATGCTCCTCTTATTTTCCCCTCAGACCGATCTTTTGCTTTACATAAACCATGGAAAATGAATTACTGATTAGGCACTTTCAGGTTGCTGCTACCCACGCATATGGACAGAAAACTGCTAACAAGTGTTATCCCCCCTTTAGTTCTGCTTGTATTCCTCCTCTGACAAGCAGTGCCAGATTTACCAAAGAGAGAGAATGCAGCCTGCACCTTATTAAACATTCATTAAGCAATAAGGATTCATCAGAAGCCGGTCTCTCCCTTCCATGTTGCAGCTGCAGGCGAGAAACAGACGCTTGTCAATTTGACCTCAGTACTGTTTAGCTATGAAAATGGTATGGGCAGGAAAAGATAAAGAAACAACAACAAAAAAAAAATTGAAAAACCTGGCCTTCTAATGCTAGCATACTGTATTAAATGTAGGGCAATCTGTGAATAGCTGGCTTATTGACTCTTACATGTAGTTTAGCCTCAAGATCTAAGAGCTATAACTGAAGACACAGTTATGTGCACTTATCTATACACATGTGTCTGCATGTTGTGTAACTCAGAAGGCTTTGATCTAGTTTCAGCTGAATTCTCATCGTGCTTGCTCAGACTATTAATGATTTAAGCAGTACTATATTTGATTAGGCAATTTTACTGCTGTTAATTTCAGCATTGGAGTGGAATACATCTCTCGATAATGTTCTGCAAGATTTGCTGGAATCACAGTCCAGATTATAAAACGTGTTCACTAGTATCATATATCTTTTAGCCCTTTAGTCAAGGTCATTGTGAAATATTGATTCAGAATCCAAATTGCTTCAATGAAGTTGGTATCTATTCTGTAACTGTCAAATGTAGCAAGCCTTCCCAATTATTCTTTTCTGCAATTCCATGGAATAGGAAATATTTTCCAGAGGGAAAGAACAGAAGAGGATTGAGGCAAATATTTTTCTGCCCAAGATCAATTCTCTGCACCCTTTTCTGAAGGTAAAGCTAATTTTTAAATCGTTTTGTCACAGGCACAGAACTAGAAGAATACTTTTCTAAACAATCTGGATTCCAACAGTGTCATGGGACCAAGTCTGTATTATTCTCAATGGTAAAAATGAAATAGACACAGGTGAGCAAGGGTTCTCTTTGCCTTACCCCTCACTCTATGCCTGGTAGAGTTGACCACTGTCTGCTTTTTTTCCTAACAAAAGTGACTGACTGCTTGTATGCATGAGTCCACACTACTGGGTGTATAGCAATACTAAAACCTCTTAGCTTGCAGTGAAATACCCTCATGATAAGTCTTAGAGATGTGCAGAGGGACGCCATACATTGCATTCAGGATTTGTATTTGTCGGGGGGCAGATACGGGGCATTCGGCAAGGGGCCCCTCCGATACGTTCTATACGTCAATTTCTATTCGTTTCCCCTCTAGAATTAAATTAACTACAAGCCCCACCCTCCTGACCCCCCCCCAAGACTTACCAAAACTCCCTGGTGGTCCAGCGGGGGGTCCAGGAGCCATCCCCTGCACTCACACCCTCGGCTGCCGGTTTCAAAATGGCGCCGATAGCCTTTGACCTGCTATGTCACAGGGGCTACCGGTGCCATTGGTCAGCCCCTATCACATGGCCATCGGTGCCATCTTCTGCTCCTACCATGTGACAGGGGCTGACCAATGGCACCGGTAGCCCCTGTGACATAGTAAGGGCAAAGGCTATTGGCACCATTTTGATTACTGGCAGCCGAGGCCCGAGTGCAGGAGATCGCTCCCGGACCCCTGCTGGACCACCAGGGACTTTTGGCAAAACTTCGGGGACCCTCCTGACCTCCACAAGACTTGCCAAAAGTCCAGCGGGGGTCCGGAAGCAACCTTCTGCACTCCAGCCATCGTTGCCAGTATTCAAAATGGCGCTGATAGCCTTTACCCTCACTATATCACAAGGCCTCCCGGTGCCATTGGTCAGCCCATCACATGGCCATTGGTGCCATCTTGTGCTCCTACCATGTGACAGGGGCTGACCAATGGCACCAGTAGCCCCGTGATATAGTGAGGGCAAAGGTTATCAGCGCCATTTTGAATACTGGCAACTGACGGCTGGAGTGCAGGAGGTTGCTCCCGGACCCCCGCTGGTTTGTGCCTATCTTGATGCCTGGATCGTATACAGTGACCTCTGGATGCCTCTCCCAGGGGATGCTGGGAGCTGTATGCAGATGAGCCTTCCGGTCCTCCTCTATTGCAAAGGGTATGGGACCTCTGGAAGCTGGGGCTGTCGAAGTCAATTCCTGGATCACTTGCGGTGACCTCTCAACTCCTCTCCCGGGATTCTGGGAGCAGTATGCAGATGCGCCTTACAGTCCTCCTCTACTGCAAAGGGTGGGATAACTTGGCTTAGATCCAAATAGCAAATACAGGCACTAAAACTCCCATGCTGGTTCATAATAAGTATGGCAGGTAGACAGAGTAGCAATAAGACCCTAAGGTGATACATCTGGGGCATGGAAGGTAGGCAGAAAAGACCACTAATATTGCATATAAAAGGCATGGTAGAGTGCAGCACGACCCCTAAGGAGGTGGATCTGGGGCATGGCAAATAGGTATGTTGCAGCCTGGTGCCATCTTAAAAAATGACATGGGCCATCCATTGCTCCTACCATGTGATAGGGGCTGGCCAATGGCACTGATAGCCCCTGTCACATGGTAAGGGGAAAGGGCCACCGGTGACATTTTGTTTACTGGCACCCGATGACCCAAGAGCAGGAGATCATTCCCGGGACCCCTGCTGGACCACCAGGTACATTAGGAAACTTTTTGGGGGGTCAGGAGGGTGGGTGATTGTAAATAATTAGATTTAAAGGGGTGGGGTTCAGATCAGGATAGCCAGAAAAAAAAAGCCACCCAGACCTCAGGAAATGGAATTTCCCACGTGTCCACAGTACCGAAACTGGAACAGATTCCAGCACCCGATTCACATCTCTACTGCCACCATCCCCTGATTCCAATGCTAATAAGCCCTGCTTCTGCAGGTGATGCATATGAGCGTTTGTCATATGCTCCAGTTGTTTTCTTTGACTGGTAGCCTTAATGAGGTGAATGCATCAAGTGAAATGTGGGTCCTCCCTCACTTTAAAGTACCACCAGATCAGGGATTTCTTCCATGATTCCTTCTCTACATCCTTGGGTGCTGATGCTGGAACTGGAGTTGAGGTAAAAGGAGAACCCAGAGGAAAAATGCCAGGAGTATCACTCATGCACTCTACCTGTGCTGCATGCTCTTCCAGTGAGTTGATCTCAACATCATCAGTATCATCTCTCTCCCCCATTACCTCACTGGAAATTAAAATGCTACTGACAAAACTTCCCACATTTTCTTCAGCTACTAGCTATTCAATATTTTCTGATTCAGAGAATCCCAGACAAGATTCTTCCTCAGAATCAGTTGGTAAAAATACAGCCTTTGCTGCCTCAGAAACAGTAACCAAAGAGGAATGTGCTGCTAGTTTTGGTCATTGCACTTCTCTTACCCATGCCATGATAATGCCTGTCTTGATGGCTCTCCCACCTTTTCCCTCTGCTCCAAAAGAAGAGGGAGAGGAACAGGCAGCAGTGGAACACATTCTCCAAATTTCAGTTTCTTCTACATTGAACTGTCTTCCTCTTCTGCCATTCTGGACATAAAATAGTCCCTCTTCAATTTAGGTGCAGGACTATCTTTTTTATTACTATCCCTAACAAAGTTGCCAACCCTGCTAGAAGTCCCTCCTCTTCCTTTTCCTGACATGCTGGAATTTGTTGAAGTACACTGCCTGAGTGTGAATATTATAAAAATAATTTATTGATACTGTGACTGTACCCCTATACACAGTACCACTCTACTGTATGGAAAACTGTCTTTCACTCTCACATTGATACAGATATATAGTGTTTGTGAGCTGTGCTGTATGTACTAGTGTAGACTGGCTCCTCACACAAAAATATTAACAAACAGACAAAAAAGACTGGCACCTGTTCTTTGAGAGTGGCCTGGTTACCTCACTGGAATGCAGACAAACAAAAAATCCCTAGCACTTCTGCAATTGTAATCTCCATACTATCTCCCACCCTGACCCTACCCCAAAAGGTCAGGGGTGCACTGCCTCTCTTCTTGGTACAGTGAATGAGATCACTGCAGTACAGAGATTAGAAGCAGCCCTTTACCAGTGCCAAATCCTAAAGTTAAGCTTTTTTTTTAAACCATGACAGCTTCTGCTAGCACATCTTCTCTGCCAATTTCTAGAAGGAAATAACTTTTTTTTTCATGTGCTCAGATTTTACAGTGGGAGGCCATCCATGTCACTTGATCTATATAGCAGTTATAGGCCTTTTGTAAAGATACTGCACTGAAATTTGTCCTCTGGCTAGTTCCCTTGCCAACTTGTCCTACCTCAGTTCTGACAAGGCATTGCTGTCATGCAGGCAAGAGCTGGTTGCTAAGTATTCTGTACTTTTTATTTACTTAGAGAAGAGCCTTAGACTTGAATAGGCTATATAAATGAATTGGAAACACAAACAAAAGAGACAAATATATTTTGTTTCATACATAGGACACCTCCATTCTTTTTGAGTCCATAAATGAAATGAATATGGACTCATTATTTGTTTTACGCATTCATTTCAAATGAATGCACATCCCTAGTGCTTGCTACCTTGCTCTGCACCTATGCTTTGGGGTTTTAATGCCATTTTTTCCTGCAATGACCCTTTCTTCATGCCTTGCAGTATTTTTTCCTCTGCTTTTACTACTCCGGCCCTTAACTCCTAGAATGTCAGGATTCATTACACATAACACACGTGTGGTAGAGTTCCTCAAAGGTCTGGGTACAAACCAAAGAGTATGTGGTACCCTACCAATGAATGATACACCCTATTGCCCCCTTCTAATCCAGTACCCTCAAGCTGAACGTCACCATCATGAAACTCAAATCCAGGCTGCTCTGTTATACCATGCTCCAATATGTTCGAGGACAGTTGCTTTTTCCGGGCCATGATGGTAGCCATCGATGACAAATTTGTGGAAATATACTTCATTTACTTGACAACACAAAGATGGTGGGTTAGTACAGCATGAAGTATCTGCTGTCTCAGTTCAAAGAGCTGTTTATCATGGTGGTGAAATGTTTCCTCATGGATATTTCTCACCTGTGTGATGGCTGTAAGGTGTATAATATAGATTACTTTTAAAGATTGTGATAGACAAGGAAATGGTCAGAACTCTTTCAAAATCTCTGACCATAGCCCAACCCCAGCATTCTCTTGACCTAAGCATTGTCCACATAGGCCTAATCACAATATTCTCTTTACCCCAGCAGCAAATAGATCTACTATATGGGATCTGCTGGAGTGCCAGATATTTGTGAATCAGACTAACTACACTCTGATAGGTTTCTATTCTTGGTGAACCTTGACATATTTTTATGTTCTTATGGTCATTTATGTACTGACCAAGCAAGATGATGAATATGCCATTAAAGTCATCAATGAGTCCAGCTCATGAGGAAAAAAACAATCAAAATCTTCTCTCAAGCTAATTATGCAAACATTGGCAGGACTAGTAGAATAGCCTAGTGGTTAGAACAGTGGGTTATAAACCAAGGAAACCACAACAGCTAATTATGACCTTGGGAAATCACTTTATTATCTGTTGCCTCAGGTACAACTTACAGGATCATTTATCAAAATGTATTATGGTGATAATGTATGCAATAGTTATCGCAATATGTGGCACAAATACAAATGTATTCAAAGGGGTGGGATCAGGGAGGGGATCGATTAAAATGAGGGATGTTGTCACACATGTTTAACGCTGGAAATAACTACACCTTTTTTCCTGGTGTTAAGCTTTGCTATATGCCTGAAATGCAATAAATATCACTAATTCTGTTTCAGGCATTTTTGGTCATGGAGGGGGGGGGGGGTGGAGAGTTGCTGCATAGGTAGTTTATCTCAAAGCACATTAAATTTTTCACACCCTGTGATATTTGTACTTTACTACTTGCAAAGTGCCCAGACAGGAGGGAGGGAGAGAGAGACTGACTCTTTATATGGTTTTCATAGTAGTCAACTATTTATATCACTGGATGCAAATCTTTCTCATGTATGCTCATTGTGGATATCATGAAAACCTGGCCTGCTTGCGGCTGTTGAGGACTGGAGTTCGCCAACCCTGATCTACAGGAACCGCCTTGAACCCCAACAATGGGTGCAGAACAGAACTAGGACATTCCCCATTCAATTTACCATACAGTAATACCATATTTCTGGTGTCATCTCAGTAACAGCAACATAAGCACTCTCTTCTACTAGGCGCAATAGCCCTCCTTATGAAAAAACAATAATTTACCACCAATACATGTCCTATTGAGAAAACACAACAAATATTGATACAAATGCCTACATGCTAGTAAAATACCTCACCTCAGTCACAGACATAGAATCGACCTTCATCAAGTACAGAAAGACCACAAATTAGAAATATGGAGACAGAAACTGGACTGAAAACCCAAAATAGCCATTCTGCATTCAGTGCAAAACTGAAGAAATGGAAACTGAAATATAGCACCTAACATACTCCCAGGATCTACAATAATGTAAAACAAACTAATGCGCAAAATGTTACACCTGCATTATGGAACTCATTCAAACAGTAACAACCCTACCTATGAAAAGGCAACACTACAAATATTTAACCAGGCCCTACCAATACACCTCCTATTAGGGAAACAGAACATGCCAAGATCCCTACTCAGAAACTACAAACTTGCAGAGTACCCTTATCTGGGTCACACATGCAGAACACAGAATAAAGTGACCATCAGGTTAATGTTTTTGTTTTTCCATTGTTGCACAGCATACACTCAGTTTGGTTTCTTGCTGTTTCCAGTTCAGTTTTTGTCTCCACATTTCTATTTATGCATTTTTCAAGTAATATAAAATAATTCTAAAACTAGAATAAATATAATAAATGTTTCAAAACAACTGATAAATATAATAATATCCAATCATTAAATACTTACAAAATTATTAAAAATTCCCTAAATACCAATAAATTATTTCAAACAGCAGACACATCACATAATACCTGAATGCAATCTTCTTTGAAGTGCTAAAAAAGTACAAAAAGCATAATATAAAAATCTAAATAAAAATAAAAAATAAATAATACCCAATAATTAAAATGATAGTCAATCAAGAAAGATAAACTTAAAAAGACACCTGTTCTTGCCCTCTCCAACAACTCTCCTACTCCTCTTCCTTAAGGCCCATGAGTAGTTTGTCTTATACACACACACACTTTGTCTTTCACACACCAATCATCTTTCTCTTTCTCTCAAATACACACATTATCTCCTTGACAAATCTCTCTTTCTCTCTCTCTCTCATACACACACACACACACACCAGTTATCTCCCTGACCAATCTTTTTCACACATACAGCAGTCACTTCCCTGACCAATCTCTCTCTCACACACACACATACCAGTCACCTCCCTGACCAGACTGTTGCTCTCACACATGCTTTCTCTCTCGTAGTTAAACACACACACAGTCTCAATCACACACATTCTCTCACACACATACACATGCTGGTTTACTCTCTCGGTCTCACTCACTCACCCCCAGCCCCAAGCACACATGGCAGCTGGTATGCTGCTATTAAAGTGGTGGTGAAGGACTAATTCAGAAAGGAGACTTAGCCTTCTGGGAAGGGGATATATCTCTCAACAGCCGAACCTGAATTGTCACTTGCCTTGAACTTGCAAAGGCATGTACATCCAAATTCACATTCAAGTATATCTAATAGGAAGTTTCTGTTTGCTGGCTTATTTTTGGATGTTTTTTCCACCCACATCTTGGAATTTTGGGGGGATATCACAGCTACTCCTTTAGCCAGGGATCAATAATTCCTGTACCTTTATCTGCATCATGAGTAGACATTCCCTGGGAGGGGTTTGGTCATGGGAGGGAAATAATGGGGCCTTGATTGCCCTTTCAGTACTCCAAGCATTATTTCCAGCAGAAGAAAAGCAGTTACAAGTCTCTAAAGGCTCTTCCCCCCAGGGGGCTTGCACTTTCCCTTTGAAAACTGGTATAAAGCTCACAGCTATAAATTACCACAGAGTTTGCATCATTATATGCCTATGGATACAGAAATACTTTTTGACCCTTTAGAATGCAATATCCCCACCAAGAAAATGTTACATTAAATGACGCCCAACAACGTGGGGCTAGAGTATGGTGGAAGTGTATGTTATCAATGAGAAATGTGATGTTTTACAACTATGCTATGTTAGGAAGAAGCATAGAAAAATTCACAAACTTCAAAAATGGCTGTCTTTTCCACCTTTGGAAAACAGCAAGAGAGGAGAGGATGTTCAGTGCAAGCATATGAGGTCATCACTGACATTTGCAATGCACAGTCAATGGGAGAGTATCTTAGCATGAGGAGAAGCATGTGAGGGGTGTGGCAGCTATGTGGATCAGCAAGCAGCAGGCCTCGATCGAGAACTCAAACTGAGTCCCAAAGTAAACTGGGATGAAAAGAGGATGGCCAAGACACAGACTATTGTCCCTGTTGGGAAAGGGAACAGCAGTCCACCTCAGCATTTAGACAAGTGAGCCATCGATAATGGAGTGTCTTCCATCAGTGTGGCTGGACCAAGCCTGATAAGTGAAGCTATTATAGCCATCGGTGGGTCAGGATATGTATTTGGACTCACTGACTTAGCAAGGATGGTTCAGTACTGAGACCAGGTAAGTATGCCCTGGCAGAGTGTGGTACAATTGTGGCCATAGAGTGTGTGGACTGCCATGCTTGCCAGTGACCACAGCCAGTAAATACCAGCTGCTACTTATGTAATGCCACATTCTTCATAGAAATTGGAGCTGGCCAACGATGTATTGTTCTCTGGGTGGAGGCGTTTTAGCTATCAGCTCATTTGAAATTATGTGGGAGGAGGAATAGCCTAGTGGTAGAGCAGTGGACTATGAACCAGGAGACCAGCGTTCAAGTCCTGCTGTCGCTCCTTGTAACCTTGGGCAAGTCACTTTACCCTCCATTGTCTCAGGTACCAACTTAGATTGTAAGCCCTCTGGGGATAGAGAAACCCCTCCAGTACCTGAATATTTGATCTCGATTGAGATCAAATGTCGGTATATAAAAAAAAATAATAAATAAATAAATCCACTAGTGTAAATAACAAACATTGCCAATGGAATCGAAAGGGATCAGCAGCAGTGGCACCAAACAAGTGCGGGGGAAGTCAGACAAAAGTAGCCCATCACCCAGGGCATAGGTCAGCCCATGAGCAGTCAGTGACATGAAAGTCAAGAAGGTGTCAGGCTGCATGTTCACTTTCGGAGATGAGCCTGATGTGATCATAGAGGCCATATTTGAGGAGCCTGCAGCTTATACTGTGGTCATGGGCTGACCAGGTTGAGGCAAAAAGACCAGACAGCCAAAGCTTTAGTCACCAAGAATGAGGTGAGGAGTTTGGGCCGCAGCCATGCATTATCACAAAAAGCACTGGAGGCTGTGTTTCCGCCATAAATGCACAGAACCCAGCCTGGGGGAAAGGATACCATTACAGCACAACGAGCTGCCCAGAGCAACGGTAAGCAATTGAATGACCACTCTATCAGCTCTTTTTCATGTGGATAGTCACAGGCTCTGCCTTTGTAGAGGAGACTGGATCACCATGAATTGTGCATGGCAGTCATCCCTAGACAAGCCTGGGAGTCCTAAGCAAAGGTGACCCCTCAAGGTCAATCTCATGGTTCAGGGCCTGAAGAACTATTGAGAAATGTGTCTTATGGCCATGGAGACACCAGCATGTAGGTCCAGCTCAGGAGTTTCCTCAGGTTGGGAATCCCTGCCTCACAGTGATTTTCCTATCACGAGTAGTGGAGAGGATGCACCATTTGTAACAAGTGATATGCCTGGGGTGCTGGAATCCTTTGTGGAGGATGAACCCTTGGACCAGCCATTATCCCTAGTGGTGAGGAATCAGTCATGGGTACTACCTAGCCATCTGGAGCAGGAAAAACAATCTCTATGGAGTTTCCCACAGAAAGCGCATTGCAGCAAGGAAAGTACAGGGGATTTTTAGCTTGCAATACTCGTATGTGCCAGTCTACGTCATGAAATATGTTGACAACTGGGAATTGTGGCTGCCCTATCATGCTCACCAGAGGATAGTCAAAGATTCCTCAGCTCATCAAAGTATGAAGGAGCACACTAATGAGAGATGGGCTGAAATGAAACTTGGCCAAAAATGTATACAAACACTCAGTAATATACCACATGAGGAGTGGGGCTCAAAGAAAATATCAGATAAATTGTCTCCTTCCCAATAGGATAACCATCAAAAACCCCAATCCAGATCATTATGATCCAGTCAGGCCTGTTGAGAATGAAAAGAGAGAAGAATCTGATAACCCTGTAAGGCTGGGCTGAAACAAAAAATATTCTTGGATCAAAATGAAAGTGGACAGTGTGTCTTTCTTTTGTGTCATTATCTATCTGTTTGCAGACCTATTCCAGTAGTCTTATGAGGCTGAAGATAAAAGAGCTGGTGGTTTTTCCTTCGTGGAGAGTGGATTTTATTTTCCTTGAGGAGTTCAACTATCAGCTAGATGAGACCTAGAAGATCCTCATAGTTAATGTTTATGGACAGTGTTTGAACTCAATGGGAAGGGTGGTTTTGTTCTGATTATTTTGTTCTATATGCATCACTTTCCATTTATTCATATTAAATTTAATCTGCCATTTAGTTTCAGTAAAGATTGAATTAACACATTAAAAAAAAAACTATATCTCTTCCAGGTTAGTTCACCCAGGCCACCTTGGCCTAGAAGGAGAGATTCCTGCCTTGAGGCCCAAGAGAACTGTGTGAGAGTGGAGAAGTGTGGAGTATGGCAACAAGAACCCTGTGTGCCCCTACAGTTATGCCAACTGCAACCTGGGGTTGCATCAGTGTTAAATTGTCCACCCTTCAGTCTTAAGGCACTGTGGCTAATTTTAATGGTAGGATATAGATTTAGTAACAGGTCTGCAATTTCATATTTTAGTTTTTATATTGGGAAGAATACCATCTGGTCTTAGCCATTTGTTAATCTATAGTTTGTCAGTTTTGTCAACCTTCCATCTTCTAATTTCACAATTATTTGATTCGGTTCCTCTGAATCTTCATCTTTAAAATTTGTCTCTGGAATTGATATCTCCCCAACATCCTCTTTAATAAAGACCGAACCAAAGAATGTATTTAGTTTTTTCTGCTGTCTTCTCTGAATGCCTCTTTTATTCCCTTATCTAGTGTTCTAACTCCCTCCCTCACAGGCTTCTTTCATATGATGTACTAAGAAAAATGTTTTTTTTATAAGTTTTTGCCTAGGTAGCAAGTTTCTTTTCAAATTCTCTCTCGGCCTGTCTCATTAATGTTTTACCTCTTAACTTGCCAGTGCTTGTTTGGTTTTTTTTCTCATTTGGATCTGCCTTCTATTTTTTAAAAGATACCTTTTTGTCTTTAATTGCCTCCTTCCCCTTATTATTTAATCATGTTGACAGTCATTTGGTCTTCCAACTTTATTATCTGGGTTTCCAACATATTTTAAACATTCACCACACTTCATGCAAACTTTTAACCCTTGCAACTGCTCTTTTTAACTTTTTCTAACAAATTCCCTTATTTAATCATAGCCTCTGTTTTTAAAGTTAAAAGCCACTGCAGTAGTTTTACTTTGATATGCTTCCTCTGGTAATTAGATCGGATTTGATTGCATAAGGCTCATTGTTGCCAAGCAGCTCTTCCACCTTTACTCCCTTGCACCAGGTCCTGCATTCCATTGAGAACTAGATCTAAAGTAGTTTCCCCCCCTCACATTGTTTCCAGGATCAGCTGTTCCATAAAGCAGTTGTTAATAGTATCTAGGATCTTTACCTACCTAACAAGTCCCAATGAGACATTTACCCAATCAATATGGACGTAATTGAAATTTCCCATTATTACTGTGTTGCCAATTTTATTAGGCTGTATAATCTATTAGCAGTTTACACTACAGCCTGATGATTCATTCCGATCAGGCAGGTAGTAGTATACCTCTACTGCTTTACCCTTCCCCGTCACACACAATTTCTAGCCATAAAGATTCCAGAATGCAGTTTGCTTCCTGCAGAGCTCTCATTCTGCTCACTTCATGCCATCCTTAATATGTAGTGCCACTACTCTACCAATTTGGTCTGCCCTGTCACATCAGTACAGTTTGTGCCCTGGAATTACAGTATTCCATTAGTTATCTTCCTTCTACCGGGTCTCTGAGATACCTATTAATCTATATTTTCATTTAGTGTTGGACTTGAAGATTAGACCATCCATGACCATCAATTCCTCTCTAAGGTTCAGGAATTCTGACACTCCTGGCAGACATGAATGTTTTATCCTTGGTCATCCATTGATTATAAATTTCCACAATGCTAGTAAGGTTTTTTTTTTGTTTCTTTCTTTTTATTTTATTTTTGTCAGAAACAGGAAAGTTGGAAATGACTAAATGTATCGGTGCCTCAAATGACAACTTTGAGCTGCCTTGTTCTTCTAGAGGTATCCTGCTGAGGGTGTCAGCAACTGGAATCTCCTTTCCTGGCTTGTATGTTGCCTGACTATTGTATTTCTGCAATCATAGCAGCATTCTCTGCAGTCTGGCTGATACCACAGCAAGACTTCCCTTCATTATTGTTTCCAGTGGCTTGTAGTCTGATTCTACAGTCATTTTTCTGCTATACACATATTGATGAAAGCATTCACAACCAAACACAATAGCATACATTTCTCTTCAATCTAGTCACAGCTGCATTCTGTTGCTGTGAGTGACTGAGATGCATTAGTGATTGGCTTTCCTCCTTCCATTAATACTACTTAAGGGCCTCAACATGGATGGTTATTTCTTTTTTATGTCATAGTATGCCAAAGGGCTAGCATTTAAAATTAGTTGCTTCATTTTGTCAAAAGTAGCATTTTCCTGTCCTTCCTACTGAAAGTCAGTTTTTCTTTAAAAGGATCCTCTTTGGAAATAAATTGCCAGCAAGGTAATTTGCCGTTCCTAGTACTTTTTCAAGTTCAGCACAATTTTCTGGTGATCTCATTGGAGAAATCGCTATAATTTTCATGACTGGGTCTGGTTTAAAACCCGATTGAAAATAATGTAACCAGAATGCTTGACATCAGCTGCCCTGATGCTGTAGTTTTTTGTTTAGTTTAATAACTTCTTTTCTGAATCTTTTAAGCATGCGAGTGTTATTTACCTGTAGGGATGTGAATCGTTTTAGGACGATTAAAATTATCGTCCGATAATTTTAATATCGTCTTAAACCGTTATGGAACACAATACAATACAGATTCTAACGATTTATCGTTATAAATCGTTAGAATCGTGAGCCGGCACACTAAAACCCCCTAAAACCCACCCCCGACCCTTTAAATTAAATCCCCCACCCTCCCGAACCCCCCCCAAATAACTTAAATAACCTGCGGGTCCAGCGGTGGTCCGGAACGGCAGCGGTCCGGAACGGGCTCCTGCTCTGAATCTTGTCGTCTTCAGCCGGCGCCATTTTCCAAAATGGCGCCGAAAAATGGCGGCGGCCATAGACGAAAAAGATTGGACGGCAGGAGGTCCTTCCGGACCCCCGCTGGACTTTTGGCAAGTCTCGTGGGGGTCAGGAGGCCCCCCACAAGCTGGCCAAAAGTTCCTGGAGGTCCAGCGGGGGTCAGGGAGCGATTTCCCGCCGCGAATCGTTTTCGTACGGAAAATGGCGCCGGCAGGAGATCGACTGCAGGAGGTCGTTCAGCGAGGGTTCCGGCGCCTCTCTGAACGACCTCCTGCAGTCGATCTCCTGCCGGCGCCATTTTCCGTACGAAAACGATTCGCGGTGGGAAATCGCTCCCTGACCCCCGCTGGACCTCCAGGAACTTTTGGCCAGCTTGTGGGGGGCCTCCTGACCCCCACGAGACTTGCCAAAAGTCCAGCGGGGGTCCGGAAGGACCTCCTGCCGTCCAATCTTTTTCGTCTATGGCCGCCGCCATTTTTCGGCGCCATTTTGGAAAATGGCGCCGGCTGAAGACGACAAGATTCAGAGCAGGAGCCCGTTCCGGACCGCTGCCGTTCCGGACCGCCGCTGGACCCGCAGGTTATTTAAGTTATTTGGGGGGGGGTTCGGGAGGGTGGGGGATTTAATTTAAAGGGTCGGGGGTGGGTTTTAGGGGGTTTTAATGTGCCGGTTTTTCGATTTTTCACGATTTTTAACGATTTTTCACGATATTTTACCCCCCCAAACGGCAACAATACGATTCCCTCCCCCTCCCAGCCGAAATCGATCGTTAAGACGATCGAGGACACGATTCACATCCCTATTTACCTGAACATCCTTCACTTAAGCTGCAATCCCATTGATTCCTGATTAAATTTTATCAACCTTTATTTAGATCACTTCCTAGACCAAGAGAATGCTATATGAAAAACAAGTATGATGATGCCTCCCATATAAAGTATAGTTTGTGGGCATCTATAGTCACATCTGAGGTCCAACCATTAGGTGAAGCAGTGATACCACTTTTAGGGATGGCAGTCAATAGACCACTAGGAGTTTTGAAGCTTTTACACCCTGAATATTAAGAATCAGACCTTCTGAAGTACCTAGTTGAACATAGTTTCTCACTACCCCATCTTCTTGTTTAATCATCTTAAATTTATATATGAATGAAAACCCTTGGAGAAGAGGTGAGCCAATTTAGTTTTATCTTTTTGTCCTTTCAAACTTTTATAATACAAATAATGTAAAAATGAATTTCCTCAATTAGGTCATGAATAAAAGGGGTTTCATTCTAACCAATTTAGTATTGATCAGTCCAACTTTCAAGTCCACTGTAAGATGTACCTGCCTTGTTTGTAATAACATGTTTGGTCTTCAGTATCTTGGCTGATTGATTCTCTTTATATTCCAGATCCCTCCTTCTTCCCCACACAATCTTAATGGCCTGAGGAAAAATTGAAAAAACACATTATGCCAACTCAACTCAATTATAAGAAGAGGAGGACCAGAAGGCTGCAGAAGAAGACTGGAAGGCTCATCAGCATATTCTACCCAGCAGCCCCCAGGAGAATGCTCCAGAGGTCACAGCGAGTGATCCAGGCTTCAAACTCCTTAGCCCCAACTTCCAGAGGCCCTGCACCACTTGCAGCAGAAGAAGACTGAAAGGCTCATCAGTATATTCTACCCAGCAGCCCCCAGGAGAATGCTCCAGAGGTCACAGCGAGTGATCCAGGCTTCAAACTCCTTAGCCCCAACTTCCAGAGGCCCTGCACCACTTGCAGCAGAAGAAGACTGGAAGGCTCATCTACATATTATACCCTACAGCCCCCAGGAGAGGTCACAGTGAGCGATCCAGGCTTCAAACTCCACTTCAAACTTCCTTGTTATACTCTATCCATTTTCCTTGCTATACCTTATCTGTTTACTAGACTTTATCTTTTTTTATTTGGTTTTATATGTTTAGATATTACATTCTAATTGTGTTTGGTAGGAGTAATTTGTTGCAGATTGTATACATAAAGAATGTAATTCAAAACAAGAGTTAATAAGTTGGGTAACTAGGAAGATATTGATAGATTACTTGTAGTGTTTAAGGGTCATTTCCTGACACATATAAAATAAATCCCTTGACTAAACGTAGTGTAAACCTCTCCCCTATTGTGGGAGGAGCCACAAAAATAACTCCATCTCTCATCTGTGCGTTTAGAGACAGACACATGTAATGCACCCACACAACAAAAGGGTCTCTCAGGGATGGGGAGGAGAGGCTGGAGCAGAGAAAAGAACAATAAGTGATAACATAAAACCTGCCTGGCTTATATAGCTACAGCAAGTATTGCATATAAAATCAGTGCATGCACAGTTCATTAGGATTTAAATACTCTATAGCAAACACAGACAAATGGCATTAAGGTGCCCGTCTTTTGGAGACTGACATATGCCTACTGCATTTCTCAAAATGTTTGCTGGACCACTTAGTGTGATAAACGGGACCTCAGGTACCGATCAAGCTGAAAATTATAAAAATACCAATGGCTTGGAGGTAAATTTCACATGAACATTTTTGGCAGTTTGAGCCAGATACCCCTGAAACAACAGGCAAAATATGGTGCTATGTCAGGTGCTACACTTTTAAAGTGAAACCGCTTCCCATCTACACACAGTGATAGAGCAGACACTTCAAAATTCTTCCACTTTGTGCATTTTGGTGCAATATAGAGGCAAGTATTTTTCTATTTCATGGATTTAAGTTTTATCTGCCAATTCAAAATTGAAAATTATTTGACTAGACTGGCAAGGCCAATGATTATACAATAAGTGACCTGCAGTATTACTAAGTTCAGTCAACAAGGATACACGGGTGTTTACTTGCATTTACAATTTACAATTGAAATGGCTCATATTGTGAAAAATTCATTAATGTTTAAGGAGCACATATAAGAATTGTTTGTAAATGTTGTTGGAGAAAAAGCCATTTTTAAGTCACCAGGAGTGGGGCAGGGAAGAAACTTGTTTTTTTCTGTTCCGATCATCATTGGGTATCACTGAAAGGGTTACAAAGTGGGGGTGGGGACCTTCTGGGTGGATCAAGACTTACCTTGATCTTCAAGCTGGGGGGGGGGGGGGGCGGTTGTGATATTGAGAATGCTGATTCCTCATCATGCTGCTGTTTGGAGAGGTTATGCTGTTCAGGCTGCCAAGCCCCTGTCATAGTGAGTGTTATATGAGGTGCATGTAAGGGGATGGGAACAGGGCCACTGAGACCCTTGAACTTGTGTGCAGTGTGGGGATGCTGGGGGTTTTCAAACTGGGATGGGGATGAAATCCTACATGCTAGCAAGCCCAAAGTGAAAGAGATGTGTAGCATGGGGGACATTTTGCAATTGATCATATGCATGCAGTACTTTGAAGGCTAGTGTGCAGCATGTGTGAACTAAGAACACATCGCTTTTGCAAGTGTGAGCTAAAATGTAAAGCATCACCAGTTAATTGGCCTATTTTAAAACACAGGCCTCCTAGTGTCTTCTAATAGTAAGTTTCAGACTCCTGACTGAAACCTGGGGAAAGGAACCCCACTACCCTTATATTTGCTGAATGCATAGATCAAGTGCTATGGAACATAAGAACATGCCATACTGGGTCAGACCAAGGGTCCATCAAGCCCAGCATCCTGTTTCCAACAGTGGCCAATCCAGGCCATAAGAACCTGGCAAGTACCAAAAACTAAGTCTATTCCATGTTACCGTTGCTAGTAATAGCAGTGGTTTTATCTAAGTCAACTTAATTAATAGAGATGTGCTTCGTTTTTTTCTACCAGGTCGTTTTTCGGTTCGGATACTTCTTGGTACAATTCGGGTTTTCTCATTCCGTTTTTTCGAAAAACGAAACGAGGAAACCCGAAACCGGGCCGAAAAACGAATCCGGAAACGAAGCTTAAAAAAACCCACCCCAAGCATTTAAAAACATTTAGAAACATTTTCGTATATATACAACCCCCCCCCCATTCCGATCCCTCCCCAAGACTTACGAAGATCCCTGGTGGTCCAGCGGGGTCCCGACTCCCGGGTTCCATTTTCCCTCCGTGCCCTACTGCAGCCGTGCGCCTCAAAATGGTGCCGAATAGCAAAGGCTATCGGCGCCATTTTGGTTACTGGCAGCCGACAACGAAATCACTCCCGGACCCCTGCTGGACCCCCAGGGATTATTGGCAAGCCTTGGGGGGGTCAGGAGCCTTTGCCCATACTATGTCACAGAGGCTTTCGGCGCCATTGGTCAGCTCCTGTCACATGATAGGAGCACAAGATGGCGCCGATGGCCATGTGACAGGGGCTGACCAATAGCGCCGAAAGCCCCTGTGACATGGTAGTTCAGGCTATTCGGCACCATTTTGAGGCGCACGGCCCTTCTGACCATGTGACCTGTCAACCTGAGTTTCGCGCTCACTCCAGTAGGTTTAAATACCTGTCTGCATTCAAGATGGACGCGCTCCCTGCCAATTTTGAAACTGTTCTGCATTCAGGTATGCGATGAAATTGTAATAGAATTAATGTGTCGGCAAATTGCAGCTCTATGTCCTAACCTTTGTATGTTTATTTACAGTGCCTTTTGATAATTCTGTTGCTCCCCCCCGATGCAGCCCTTGGCGAAACACGGGACCGTGTCGGGGGACGCGGTCTAAACTGTGGTGTGATTTCAAGTCAGTGGAGTTGCCGTTTGAAAAAATGAATAAAAATCATCATGCTCCTTAGAGCTTTTTGAACTATCTTGTGGTTTGGACTAAATCCTTTCTGCACTTGTGTGTTTGGTAATTGAAGTCTCCCATTTTTACCGAACTACCAATTTGGTTAGCTCCCTAATTTCTCTTAGCATTTCACTATCAGTCTCACCATCTTGACCAGGTGGATGGTAGTATACTCCTATCACTATAGTCTCCCCGACACACTAGGGATTTCTACCCATAAAGATTCAATTGTGCAATTAGTCTCATGCAGGATGTTTATCCTGTTGGATTCTATGCCATCCCAGACATAAAGTGCCACACCCCCTCCTGGGTGCTCCTCTCTGTCACTGCGATATCATTTGTACCCTGGTATAGCACTGTCCCATTGGTTGTCCTCCTTCCACTATGTCTCTGAGATGCCAATTAAGTCTATATCATCATTCACTGCTATACATTTTAATTCTCCCATCTTACTTCTTTAGACTTCTGGCATTAGCATACAAACATTTCAAAGTTTGTTTTTTGTTTGTATTTTCATTCTACTTTTTAATTGATATGGATAAGTTAGAATTTTTTAGCTCAGTTGAGTTTTTAGTTACAGGCACTTGGACTACTTTTCTTATAATTGGAACCTCACTGTCAGGATGCCCTAATTCTAATGCATCATTAGTATCCTTTGAACTTCAGTTTGTTGGTTTTATAATAATTATGTTTATATTCAAGCTATCTAAAAAGTCATATTTTTTTTTCCTGATTCTGGGACACATTTCCTGAATCAACATTACTGATGCAAGTTCCTGGGTCAATCCTGCAGTGACAGCAGATGGCTTCCTTGATGAACTCCAGAGTAGGGATGTGCAGAGGGATGCCATACATTGCATTCTGGATTCGGATTCATCGGGGGGCAGATACGTTGCATTCGGCTAGGGGCCCCCGATACGTTTATCCGTTAATTCCTATTCAATGCCCTGCTAAAATTAAATTAACTACAACCCCCCGACCCTCCTGCCCCCCCCAAGCTTACCAAAACTCCCTGGTGGTCCAGCGGGGGGTCCGGGAGCCATCCCCTGCACTCACACCCTCGCTGCCGGTTTCAAAATGGCGATTAGTTAGCCCCTGTCACATGGCCATTTGCACCATCTTGTGCTCCTCCCATGTGACAGGGACTGAACAATGGCACCGGTAGCCCCTGTGACATAGTAAGGGCAAAGGCTATCGGTGCCATTTTGATTACTGGCAGCCGACTGCCCGAGTGCAGGAGATCGCTCCCAGACCCCCGCTGGACCACCAGGGACTTTTGGCAAGTCTTGGGGACCCTCCTGACCCCCACAAGACTTGCCAAAAGTCCAGCGGGGGTCCGGGAGCGACCTCCTGCACTCCGGTCGTCGGATGCCAGTACTCAAAATGGCGCCGATCGCCTTTGTCCTCACTATGTCGCAATGGCCGACTTCGGCTCCCAGACCCCTGCTGGACTTGAGTAGTTCTGCCACTGTAAAGAGCTGAGAGGAAATATTTTTGTAATCATAAGAGAACTCTACAGATCTGTAAATAAACAATCAATAATACCTAGGGCTTCTATTCTTAGGCATTTTAAGTTTAAGTGCTTATTGTCTAAGGGCTCTTTGAGAGTACAAAAAAAATCTGTTTATCACTGCTTTAACAGTGCAGGTGCTATTGCCTTTTCCGGCTTGAATTAAACACATACATTTGTGGAGTCATCAGCATGAAAAAGTACAAAAAGGGAGAGGAGGATCAAGGGAAGCAAGGAGGAGGGGTAAGAGAACACTAGGTGAAGTGGAGTTTTTTTTTCTGTTTATCCAATAAATGCCAAATTATTTTTTATTTTATTTTTTGCTTTTGGTGGTGTTTTACCAGAATTTATCGGTTAAAAGCTGTAATCATATTTAGGAAAAGGAAAATATTTCTTTATCATCGGTGTTATGGAGAAAAAAAAATCAATGGAATTACCATTATATTTTCCTCATGTGTTTGACACTCATAGTCACAAAAGCCTGTTTAGAAGGCTTTACCACCTAGTCCTCAAAACAATCCTAGCCAGTCTGGTTTTCAGGATATCCATAAAGAATATCCATGAGAGAGAATTGCATACATTGGAGGCACTGCATGCAGAACTCTCTCATATAGGAAAATTGGTTCTTACCTGCTAGTTTTCATTCCTGTAGTACCATGGATCAGCCCAGACTGCTGGGTTATGCCTCCCTTCCAGCAGATGGAGATAGAGAAAAACTTGAAGGGCACCCTCTGTAAGTACGGTGCACCACCTGCAGCCCCTTCAAACAGTATCAAAGCAGAAATTAAATTCTAACAGGTAACAGTAATCCAAATTTAGTGGCTAAATCAAATCTATGATCAACAACTATGTACAGATTAAGAGCACTGTGAAGTCTTCATTCTGGTATAGTCTGACAGTAAAATGGAAACTTTCGAGCGGATCTGAAAAAAATTAAACTACTCTGGGCGGGCATCTGGACTGATCCATGGTACTACAGGAACGAAAATTAGCAGGTAAGAACCAATTTTCCTTTCCCTGTATGTACCCAGATCAGCCCAGACTGCTGGGATGTACCCAAGCTGCCTTACATGGGGTGGGACCTAGAAAGCCCCGCTTGAAGCACACCACTTCCAAAACTCTCGGAGTCAGGAGCCTGAATATCCAAATGGTAATGCTGAGCAAAAGTATGCATAGACTTCCAAGCTGCCGCTCTACAGATCTGCTGGGGGGAAACCAACTGACTTTCTGCCCAGGACGCAGACTGAGACCGAAGTGAATGAGCCTTAAGACCATCTGGAACTGCACACTCATGACATAGAAACATAGATAGAAACATAGATAGAAACATAGAAATGACGGCAGAAGAAGACCAAACGGCCCATCCAGTCTGCCCAGCAAGCTTCACACTTTTTTTTTTCTCATACTTATGTTACTCTTGGCTCTTAGTAACCCTTTGGTTCTATTTCCCTTCCACTCCCACCATTAATGCAAGGAGCAGTGTTGGAGCTGCATCTAAGTGTAATATATAGCTTAAATTAGTTAGGGGTAGTAACCGCTGCAATAAGCAAGCTACACCCATGCCCATTTGTCTACCCAGACTATGCGACTCAGTCCCTGTTGGTTGTTGTCTGTATATAGATCCACTTTTCTTTATTCCCCCTGCCGCTGAAGCAGAGAGCTATGCTGGATTTGCACGAAGTATCAGACTTCTTCCCCTGCCGTAGAAGCAGAGAGCTATGCTGGATATGCATGTAGTATCAGACTTCCTCTCCTGCCGTAGAAGCAGAGAACAATGCTGGATATGCACGTAGTATCAGACTTCCTCCCCTGCCGTAGAAGCAGAGAGCTATGCTGGATATGCACGTAGTATCGGACTTCCTCCCCTGCCGAAGCAATAGCCTCCTTCAACCATCGGGCAATTGTGGCCTTGGAAGCCTTATGCCCTTTCTTAGGACCGCTCCACAAAACAAAAAGATGATCAGACAAATGAAATTCATTAGTGACCTCTAAGTAACCAGAAATACCCACCTAACATCCAACCTCCTCAGTTTGCGTGCATGCGGAGACTCTTGATCAAAATCCAGAAAAGCAGGCAACTCAACTGACTAGTTCATGTGAAAAGCCAACCTTCGGAAGAAAGGATGGCACCATTCACAGAGAAACACCAGAATCCAAGAACCTGAAAAAAGGTTCCTGACAAGATAGTACCTGAATCTTAGAAACTCTCCGAGCCAAGCAGATAGCTACCAAAAACACCATTTTGAGCGTAAGATCCTTTAAGTTAACATGCTTGAACAGTTCAAAAAGAGGTTTGCACAATGTCTGAAGGACCAAATTCAAACTCCAAGATGGACAAACAGCCAGGAGGGGAGGATTCAAGTACTTAGCACCTCTAAGAAAACGCACCACATCAGGATGATCCGCTATGGACACTCCTTCCACCTTTCCTCGTAAACAGCCTACAGCCGCCACTTGCATCCTTAGAGAACTGAAAGCAAAGCCCTTCGCCAAACCCTCTTGTAAGAAGGCTAGGATGTGGATTATCAAGGCGTGCCTAGAGGAAACATTTGATCTACTGCACCAAGAGTCAAAAACTTTCCAGACCCAGACATACATAAGAGAGGTTGATGTTTTGCAAGCCTGAAAAAGAGTGGAAATTACCATATCCGGATAACCCTTCTTCCTCAATTGCTGCCTCTCATAAGCCAAGCCGCTAGACAAAAGCGATCTACCTGGTTGAAAAATACTGGACTTTGCCTCAGGAGATTTGGAAGATGACCCAGATGGAGCAGGCCGTCCACCGTGAGGTTGATGAGATCCGTGAACCATGGCCTCCATGGCCATTCTGGAGCCACCAGAACCACCGTTCCCGGATGGGCTTCTATTCTTCTTAAAACCTTGTCCACTAGGGGCCAAGGAGGAAAAACATAGAGCAGAAAGTTGTGGGGCCACGGAAGGACCAGAGCATTCACTCCTTCCTCCCCATGCTGTCTTCTGCGACTGAAGAAGTAAGACGCCTTGGCATTCATCCGAGTCACCATTAAATCCAAGTAGGGAATCCCCCGATGAGTTAACAACTTGAACGCCTCATCAGACAGCTCCCACTTTCTGGGATCCAGTCGCTGACGGATCAGAAAATCTGCCTGAACGTTGTCTACCCCGGCAATGTGAGAAGCCACTAGCCTGGTCAGATTTCTCTCTGCCCAGGCCATGAGTTCATCCACCTCTAACGCCATGAGACAGCTTTTCATTCCTCCTTGCCGGTTGATTTAGGCCACCATCATCGCGTTGTCGGATGATACTCTCACCGACTGATGGTGGATGAGAGGAAGGAACTTCTGCAAGGCCAATCATACCGCTCATGTTTCCAGACAATTGATCAACCATTGTGCTTCCTGCCATGTCCATTGGCCTTGCGCTACTTGAGATTGGCAAACTGCCCCCCAACCAGAAAGACTGGTGTCTTTTGACAATAATCCACTGAGGAACTTCTAGCTGTACTCCCTGAGACAAGTGTTCAGGTAATAACCACCAAGCGAGGCTGGAATTGGTGGGCTCCTGGAGTGGCAAGGGAATCTGGAACTCCTCAGATTTGGGATCCCAATGTGAGAGCAAGGCCCTCTGCAATGGTCTTATATGAGCAAAAGCCCAAGGAACCAACTCCAGTGTAGACGCCATATAACCAAGCACCTGCAAGTAATCCCATACCTTGGGAAGCAGCAGCGCCAAGAGATGATGAACTTGAGACGTCAGCTTGTCTATCCATTCCTACATAAGGAAGACCTTCCCGATCCGAGTATCGAACAGCGCCCCCAAAAAATCCAGGACCTGGGTAGGACACAACTGGCTCTTGGTCGGATTTATGATCCAGCCCAGAGAGTGAAGGGTCTGCACCATCTTGGCCACCGCCGTCTTGCATAGTTCCTCTGATTTTGCTTGAATGAGCCAATCGTCCAAGTAAGGGTGGACCAGGATCCCCTTCCTTCGGAGAGCCGCCGCTACCACCACCATCACCTTGGTAAAGGTGCGGGGAGCAGTAGCCAGCCATCCTGAAGGGAAGGGCCTGAAACTGGTAATGTTTGCCGAGGATCATGAAACATAGATACCGCTGATGGTCCTTCTGAATCGCTATGTGTAGGTATGCCTCCATCAGATCGAGAGAAGCTAAAAGCTCTCCTCCTCTGACAAAGGCAATTATGGACTGTAGAGTTTCCATGAGAAAGCAGGACACTTGAAGAACTCGGTTGACCTTCTTTAGCTCCAAAATTGGATGGAAGGACCCATTCTTCTTGGGAACCACAAAATAAATTGAATATCTTCCGGTTCTTTGCTCACCCAAAGGAACTGGGATCTCCACTCCTAGGTCTATCAATCGACAAAGCGTTTGATCCACCTGGCGTCGTTTCCCTAAGGACCCACAGAGAGACACCAGAAACAGATTGTGCAATGGACGATCACAATCTAAGGCGTAACCGTGTTCTATGTGCTTAGAACCCAGTGGTCCGACGTGATTTTGACCCACTCCTCGTAAAACAGAGACAGCCGTCCTCCGACCATCGGAACAGAGGGGTGGGTTGGTGCTATTTCATTGGGATGATTTAGTTTCTGCTGCACCTGGAGTGCCACCTTCTCAGGGAGGCCCTATGGCTGTGAAAGGAATGAGACTAAGATTGAGACCTCCCTCTGGCCAAAAGTGGCTGGCTTAGACTGGCGAAAACAGTGCTGGCCTCTAAAATGAGAACAGGAAGGACCAAAACCCGTGGAGGCCTTCGGCCTATCCTCAGGGAGCTTGTACACCTTATTATCCCCCAAGGATTTAATGAGCTGCTCCAAATAATCCCCAAAAAGGAATGTTCCCCTAAAAGGAAAAGCTCCCAACTGCAACTTGGATGAGACATCTGCCGACCAATTACATAACCACAAAAGTCTGCAGGCCGACAACGCAGAAGCCATAGTGCATGAAGACATATGGAGGAGGTCATACAAAGCATCGGCTCCATATGCCACCACCTCCTCCAAACGATTAGCCTGCACCACCTCTTCCAGGGAAAGTTCCCTGGCACTCAATAGCTGTTGCACCCACTGGAGACTCGCACATTGCATCAAACTACTACAAACAGCCGCCCTAACCCCAAGGGCCAACATCTCGAAGATTCTTTTGAGAAGAACCTCAAGCTTATGATCCTGGGGATCCTTAAGGGCAGCCACCCCAACAACCAGAATCGTTGTACATTTTGTGACTGCAGACACGGCCGCATCCACTTTAGGAACCGTGAGGAGATCCAGAGAGTCGTCTGGCAGCAGGTACAACTTGTCCATAGCCCGGCCCACATGAAGACTAGCCTCTAGAGTATCCCACTCCTGAAACATAAGCTGAAATAACATGAGATGGAATGGGAAAGTTCGAGCGGGGGGCGCAGACCAGAAAGCACTAGATCTACTGTATCCTGATCCTGGGACGCCTGTATGGCCGGTTATCCAAAAATGCGGGATCATCAGCTCTAACTTACCTGTAAAGCTTGTTCCTCTTTTAATCATGCGTTACCTGTTGCTAATTTTGTTCCATGTAAACCAATGAGATGTTCCCAATGTTCGTCGGTATATAAAAGCCGTTAAATAAATAAAAAAATAAATAAATAACGACCCTACAAAAGAGCCTAAGGAATCGAGGATCATCCCCTTCCACCGGTGCCACCCGCTCAGAATCATCATCTGCGTCAGTCGAATCAGATCTGCTAGTGTGGTATTCCCTTGGTCCCCAGTACTGCATGCTCCCCAGACAACCCGAATCCGAGAGACCTCAGGAGGATCCACCCTAGGAACCTTTGTGGGAGGAGAGCGCCCAGCTGCAGGCCAACTTGGAGGGGCCTCGGGTTCCCCTGTAGGCATAAGGCCAGCTAGGAATGCCTTATGCATTAATAAAACAGTCAGCAGAAAAAGGTGGCTAGCCCTTTAAATTTCCCCATGGGGAGTCCTAAAGGCACCGGATGGGTTGTACAGGAGTCCTGAGGAGACCCAGGGCTCTGATCGTGCAGGTACATCTGTGGAGGGATATCCCCTACCCCCGCCAAGAAATCTGCATCGGCGTCAGCAGCATCCAAAATTGTCGCCGTTCCCGCGCTTCTCGGGAATGGAACAGGCCTTGACCTACGAGGCAGCAACTGGTTACCCGCTCCACGGGACCGTGCTGAATGCCTCCCCTCCTTCCGACCGCTGTTGCTAATGGGCCCTCGCCCCTGGGGAGACACCGGGAGCAAAGGTGGGAGAGCTGGGTCGCCAGCTCCCTGCAGGTACAGCTTGCAAGGCACGTGGCATCAGTGCGGTACAGAGCAGGGGAAGCTGAAAATATCATCCAGAGTACAGGAGGCCAAGAAACAGCACTGCTGTCTTATTTCCTTCCTCTTTTTTTTTTTTTTTAGCATGGCGAAATGAGCCGCACGGGCCTCACCAGAGCACACCCGACTATTGTCTCTGGGCCAGGGGGTGAGGGACCAGCCCACCGGTAAATCCCCCCCAGTAACTCACCGTCTGCCGCTCCGGGAATTTGGGTGGTCAGGCGACCTCCTGCCAAGCCTACCACCGAGAAAGGAAGGTGAATGATCCTTCCCCTCAGGAGGTGATGTGCTCTTCTAACTTGTTTTTTTTTTTTTTTAAAGGAACAGTGTCTTTGATGTAACTAAAAAATAATAAACCAGGATTCCTGTCTTCCTGATCAATATTTATTTATCTTCTTCTTCTTTTTTTTTTTTTTACTAAAGAATCGAGCTTAAAGGACCACAAGTTCTGCCACCTTCATCTGCTGGAGACAGAGAAATACTGAAGGGGGCTGCAGGTGGTACACCATACTTACAGGGGGTGCCCTTCAAGTTTTTCTCTATCTCCATCTGCTGGAAGGAAGGCATAACCCAGCAGTCTGGGCTGATCCAGGTACATACAGGGAAATATTCTTTATGGATATCCTAAAAACTGACTATCTGGGTGTGTCCCAAAGAATGCATTTGAAAACTATTGGCTAAGAGAATAATGAAGATATCTGGGTAAGATTTGTAATATCAGTGATAAAATGAATGCTACTTGATCTGTGGTCATGTAAACTCAAGTTTATTATTGGATTGTCATCCCTCAGCCATCATAAGGACACAAGATGGTTGCCGTAAAGTGGATGATCACTAGTACCTGCCAGCTTTGGATTTCCTCTGGCATATCCTTCTGTTTCGCAAGTAAAGGTTAAACTAATGCTGCTTAAATTTCTGCAGTCTCCTGTTATATCCTCCCACACACACTGGAGCCTGAAAACTAGAAATGATGTCTGTGCACATTTAATTGCCACAGGCATTTTTTTTTCAGTCTGAATCGTGAACTGTGATTCAGAACAAGCATAAGAGAGGAGTGGAAGTCTAAAAGTATCAAGAGCACTGGCAAGTGAATAAACATGTCAGATGCCACACTTTACTTGCCTATACCTTGCAAGTAGAAATGATGCATCTAGCATCATTTTAAGCTGGAACGAGAGAGGAAATTTTAAATTAGTGAAGCCTGAAACCAGCTGTTGATTTTGGTGTGTTAAATTCTACCAATACAATACAACAGTGTAGAACTAGGATTGTACCAGGTGAGGGCCCCATTCAACAGGGTTTTCTTCCATTGTGCTTTGATTAAAAAAAAAAATTACATTAAACAGTAAGGCAATCAGCTACTGCCTTTAAGAAAGGTTTTATTTCATTCTGTGATTGTGAACGCTATATTAAAAGAAAATTGATGTTTTGGTGTTACTTCTCAAATATAAAAATGTTTCTATATTCAGCTAAGACATTTTAAGTGAGGATTGGGTTATGAGGGACCCAGGGGTACAATATGGATTAGTGTAAGATAAGGTAGTCTACTACAGGCCTATGTTTTAACCCTAAATTGTCCTAAGACAGCTACCAATAAAATAAATGCAACAGTACTGTCTAATAGTTTTGTAAAATTACTTATTGCTCACTTGGAACTCATAAAATCCGGTCTTGTGATCATATCTAAGAGATGGGTAGCCAACATGGAGGTAGACTGTTCTGAGAGAAATAAACTCATAACAGTACCTAAAGCAGAATTACCAGGCAGATATAAACCATTCTCAGCTGTGGGACCACCTTACCTCTGATTAGGAAGTGCTGAAGGGGGACTTCTGGTGAGGACCCTTTTTTAAGTTATTTTATGAAAAATAGAGAGAGGTCTATATTCAGCAGGCCAGGTAAAATGTATCCACTTGGCAAGGACAGGAAATTTAAAATTCAGAATTTGTTCTGGTAACTCAAAAATTACTCAGACAAGCCCTTTTGACTATCAGCTTTAAAGTATCATGCTGAGAGAAGAGCTGGCAAAAGTCCTTGGTAGCCTCTTATTACCAGTGACTAGATGCAATGGATAGAAAATCACTAATTGAGTCAGAAATGACTTCTTGAGTTTTAAGAGGTGACTATAGTATATGAATTATTGTGAATCTGGATTAACAGATTCTGTGCTAGAAATGTGGAATGAAAAACTGACGAAGAACTTGGAAGTGAATTCCTTTTACTGTACTGGAAGAGTGTATTTGATGCTTTCAGGAGTTCTGGGGTTTTTTGGGCTGAGCTGATAACACCATCTGGGCTCTTATCTTAAACACAGTACAAGAGCTGATAGAGTTAAGCTGAGCTGTTAGTGACTGCTATCTCTGATACTGTGACAGACAGAGAGACAGATGGTTGTGCAGTTTTGCTCAATTATGGAGATAGACAAAAAAAACCAAAACAAAGACACTTTTCATTTATTTTTATTCATTTAGATTTCTAACTTGTTTCTTTCTTGTTATTATACTTGAAGCGGACTTACATAATTCATTTTCAAAATGCAATGCAAGTAATATAAAAAACAGGATCCAACAGATAAGCTGTAATAAATAATCAAATAATAAATAATCAAATAATCTCCATGGTGAGACCGCACCTTGAATTATGTGTACAATTTTGGTCGCCACATCTCAAAGATATAGTTGTGATGGAGAAGGTACAGAGAAGGGCAACCAAAATGATAAAGGGGATGGAACAGCTCCCCTGTGAGGAAAGGCTGAAGAGGTTAGGGCTGTTTAGCTTGGAAAAGAGACGGCTGAGGGGGGATATGATAGAGGTCTTTAAGATCATGAGAGGTCTTGAACGAGTAGATGTGAATTGGTTATTTACACTTTCAAATAATAGAAGGACTAGGGGGCATTCCATGAAGTTAACAAGTAGCACATTTAAGACTAATCGGAGAAAATTCTTTTTCATTCAACGCTCAATAAAGCTCTGGAATTTGTTGCCAGAGGATGTGGTTAGTGCAGTTAGTGTAGTTGGGTTCAAAAAAGGTTTGGATGAGTTCTTGGAGGAGAAGTCCATTAACTGCTATTAATCAAGTTTACGTAGGGAATAGCCGCTGCTATTAATTGCATCAGAAGCATGAGATCTTCTTAGTATTTGGGTAATTGCCAGTTTCTTGTGCCTGGTTTGGCCTCTGTTGGAAACAGGATGCTGGGCTTGATGGACCCTTGGGCTGACCCAGCATGCCAAGTTCTTTTGTTCTTAAACAAGAAGTAAAAAAGGATTTAGACAAAACAATATAATAAAATCAGATGACAAAAACAATGTAGATAATATAATGAAATCAGCCATAAAAATAATACTAACATACTTATTCGGGAAAATCATGAAGTCAAGCCAGAACCCAGCCTGGTGATCCCCAAAAAAGAAACTGCACAAACCCAAACATATAATCCTTAAGCATTATTTGGTTCAGTAGGCTAAAAATCCATATTTACTATTATCAGCACATCTCCTATTGGGAAAACAGAGTAAGATGGCGTACACATTAGGGATGTGAATCGTGTGCCCGATCGTCTTAACGATCGAAATCGTCTGGCAGGAGAAGAAAATTGTGTTTGGCACGATTTTTTAGTTAAAAAATCGGTTTTTCCGATTAGTGCGCACTAACGGGAGTTAGTGCGCGCTAACAGGAAGTTAGAGCGCACTAACCATTGTTAGTGCGCACTAACAGAAAATGATACAATTTGACACTTTTCAGGTCAGTTAAGGTCAGTTTAGGAATGAATATGTATTCCTATTGGCTGCCCTCTTATTTAATCATGTCACCAAGGTTCCCACTGACAATATATGGGGGATGGGAAATGGAAACTGTTGGTAGCTTGACAAAAAAAGTAAGTGATCAGTCAATGTGACTATAACTTGTGCCCTATCCCTGATACCGGGAGTGTTATGATCTTCCTGCATGCAGTGCCGTATCCCTGATACTGGGAGTGTTGTGATCTTCCTGCACGCAGTGCCCTATCCCTGATACCAGGGGTGTTGTGATCTTCCTGCATGCAGTGCCCTATCCCTAATACCAGGAGTGTTGTGATCTTCCTGCACACAGTGCCCTAACCCTGATACCGGGAGTGTTGTGATTTTCCTGCACGCAGTGCCCTATCCCTGATACCAGGGGTGTTGTGATCTTCCTGCACTCAGTGCCATATCCCTGATACTGGGAGTGTTGTGATCTTCCTGCACACAGTGTCCTAACCCTGATACCAGGGGTGTTGTGATCTTCCTGCACACAGTGCCCTATCCCTGATACCAGGGGTGTTGTGATCTTCCTGCACTCAGTGCCATATCCCTGATACTGGGAGTGTTGTGATCTTCCTGCACACAGTGCCCTAACCCTGATACCAGGGGTGTTGTGATCTTCCTGCACTCAGTGCCCTATCCCTGATACCGGGAGTGATCTTCCTGCATGCAGTGCCCTAACCCTGATACCGGGAGTGTTGTGATCTTCCTGCATGCAGTGCCCTAACCCTGATACCGGGAGTGTTGTGATCTTCCTGCATGCAGTGCCCTATACCTGATACCGGGAGTGTTGTGATCTTCCTGCACTCAATGCCCTATCCCTGATACCGGGAGTGTTGTGATCTTCCTGCACGCAGTGCCGTATCCCTGATACTGGGAGTGTTGTGATCTTCCTGCATGCAGTGCCCTATCCCTGATACCGGGGGTGTTGTGATCTTCCTGCACGCAGTGCTGTATCCCTGATACCGGGAGTGTTGTGATCTTCCTGCACACAGTGCCCTAACCCTGATACCGGGAGTGTTGTGATCTTCCTGCACGCAGTGCCGTATCCCTGATACCGAGAGTGTTGTGATCTTCCTGCACACAGTGCCCTAACCCTGATACCGGGAGTGTTGTGATCTTCCTGCATGCAGTGCCGTATCCCTGCTCAGTGCAGGAAGATCACAACACCCCCGGTATCAGGGATAGGGCACTGCGTGCAGGAAGATCACAACATTCCCGGTATCAGGGTTAGGGCACTGTGTGCAGGAAGATCACAACACCCCTGGTATCAGGGTTAGGGCCTGCGTGCAGGAAGATCACAACATTCCCGGTATGAGGGTTAGGGCACTGTGTGCAGGAAGATCACAACACCCCTGGTATCAGGGTTAGGGCACTGTGTGCAGGAAGATCACAACACCCCTGGTATCAGGGTTAGGGCACTGCGTGCAGGAAATCACAACACTCCCGGTATCAGGGTTAGGGAACTGTGTGCAGGAAGATCACAACACTCCCGGTATCAGGGATAGGCACAAGTTCTAGTCACATTGACTGATCACATTACTTTTTTTGTCAAGCTACCAACCGTTTCCATTTCCCATCCCCCCAACCATCACCTCAGTGGGAACCTTGGTAACATCAATAAATAAGAGGGCAGCCAGCCAATAGGAATACATATTCATTCCTAACTGACCTGAAAAGTGTCAATTTGTATCATTTTCTGTTAGTGCGCACTAACTCCCGGTTAGTGCGCACTAACCCGATTAATGATTTTTTAACAATAAATCGTTAGAATTCCTATTGTATCGTGTTCTTTAACGATTTAAGACGATTTTAAAATTATCGGACGATAATTTTAATCGTTGAAAAACGATTCACATCCCTAGTACACATTGGCAGAATACCTCATGTTGGTCATACAAACAGAACATAGAAAGCATGATAGCATGTCACTGAGATTTGAGCTGCCATCTCCTTTGGTGGTACTGATTGTGAATCTTTCTTCCCAGCTGCTTTAGCGATCACATGGGACAGAAGTGAGGATTGTTGTTATGTTCCTGTGGAGGGTGTGCTAGGTGGTGATGATGGGGTGCTGCTCTGACTTGCACTGCTGTCTGACCTGGCCAGTGAGCTACATCCCTCCTCTGCCTCAACTTGTGGTGCTCTAGCTGACAAACTTCCTCTGTCAGTATGCTCTTCAAAGGTTTCAGATTGTTTGCCTCCACTGCAAGTCTCCCTTTCACACGTGGATCACATAATGTAGCGAGCATGTATGTGGGGTTTCTAGTCAGAGGTCCCCGTCTTTCTGTCACCTGCTTTTCCAAGGACACCAAACAGTGCAACACCTCATCACTCATTCCCTCTTCCTATTGAAAGCCCTCCAACTTTTCTAATAGGATGTTTACTATTGTGATGATATCTCCCAAGATGGTGCTTGTAGTACTCAGGTCCTGTGTGGCATCCTTAAAGGGCTTCAGGATTTTCACTAGCTGTCTCATGACTGACCAGTCAAATGCCCTAAAGGATCCTGCACACCTATCTCCATTTCCCAAGACAGACCATGCAGGATTGTCTGTTGCTCCACTAGCCTCTGCAGTATCATGTAGGTTGAATGCCAGCAGGTATTCACATCTATGAGAAACTTGTGAGACATCTCTAACTCCTCCAGCCTTTCATGGAGGAGGTCACCCGTCCTCATACTTCAGTGGTCCAACTATTTTTCTGTACTTTGTTAGAGAGGGGAAGGAGTATGAGGCATTTGTGGATGTCCATATGTCACTTGTGAAATGCACACTGCTCCCCTTTAACTTCAACAGCAGTGCCTGCACATGGCTACAACAATGTTTGAACAAATTCAGGATGACCTTTCTGCTGAAAGTGATCCTGGAGGGCACTTTTTAGGGGTGTGCATTCGTTTGTAACGTATTGGCAAACCGCAACATATATGCCATATTTGTTGTATTTGTGGGGGTCATGAAACGTATGGCGAACCCCCACAAAGACAATGTATCACTAATGAATAAACCCCTACCCTCCTGAACTCCCAAGACTTGCCAAAAGTCCCTGGTGGTCCAGCGGGGGTCCTGGAGCGATCTCCTGCACTCGGGCTGTTGGCTGCCGGTATTCAAAATGGCGCCGAAAGCCTTTGCCCTTATTATGTCAAAGGGGCTACCGGTGCCATTGGTCGGCCCCTGTCACATGTTGGGAGTAATGGATGGCCGGCACCATCTTGTGCTCCTACCATGTGACAGGGGCCGACCAATGGCACCGGTAGCCCCTGTGACATAGTAAGGGCAAATGCTATTGGCGCCATTTTGAATACCGACAGCCGACAGCCTGAGTGCAGGAGATCACTCCAGGACCCCCGCTGGACCACCAGGGACTTTTGTTAAGCCTTGGGGGTGGTCAGGAGGGTGGGGGGGGTTGTAGTTAGTTAAATTTAAAGGGTTGGGATGGGGTTTTTTTGGGAAACAAATACATATGTAACTAATGAACGAATTGGGGCCCCCCGAGAACGGATGCAATGGATTTGGGTCCCAACAAATACGAATACCGAATGGGACGAATCGGTCCCTGCTGCACATCCCTAGCACTTTATAATTTGGCACTAGAAGCTGCAGAAAATGCCTGAGACCCAAATTCTCAATGACTTGCATGGGCTAATTGTTTAAAGCAATCATATTATCAATAGTTCTTGCCACCAATTTGGATGCTGCCTGCCTCTTTCCCCCTGACAGTGCTGCCGAATACCACCCCATTTCCTCCATTGTGGGCTGTCACTTCTTAGCTATAGTTGGGGGCTGCTGCTGCTGCTGCTTGAGGAACATTAGTCCCCTTTTCAAAGCCTAGTGCCCTCTGTCTTGCAGAAGGTGCCCCTGACTACTATTAATACTATTGCCAGGTACATATTGAAGGGGATGCTGCTTCTTTAGGTGATGCTCCATTCCAGCATTGCTTAAGTGGCCCAGATGCTTCCCTCGGCTGATGTTCTTTTTGCAATAGTTACAATGCGCAAAGCGTGTGTCCTCCCTCATTTGAAAATAGCTCCAGAACACAGATTTCTTTCCCTGCATTAGAATTAGGACATCCTGACAGTGAGGTTCCAATAATAAGAAAAGTAGTCCAAGTGCCTGTAACTAAAAACTCACCTGAGCTAAAAAATTCTAACTTATCCCTATCAATTAAAAAGCAGAATGAAAATACAAACAAAAAACAAACTTTGAAATGTTTGCATGCTAATGCCAGAAGTCTTAAGACGTAAGATGGGAGAATTAGAATGTATAGCAGTGAATGATGACATAGACTTAATTGGCATCTCAGAGACATGGTGGAAGGAGGACAACCAATGGGACAGTGCTATACTGGGGTACAAATTATATCGCAATGATGGGAGGCGGAGTGGCGCTTTATGTCCAGGATGGCATAGAGTCCAATAAGATAAACATCCTGCATGAGACTAAATGCAAATTGAATCTTTATGGGTAGAAATCCCTTTTGTGTGTCGGGGAAGACTATAATGATAGGAGTATACTACCATCCACCTGGTCAAGATGGTGAGACGGACAGTGAAATGCTAAGAGAAATTAGGGAAGCTAACCAAATTGGTAGTGCGGTAATAATGGGAGACTTCAATTATCCGATAATCCACAGAAACAAACCTTGCACATAAGCAAGTACTCAGATAAACTGGTGCAGGTAAGGATATAGAGTTCCATTCAAAAATTAAAGTATTTTTATTATAAATCCAAAAGTCACAGTTCATTCAATACAGCAACTCCATTCAAAGTGAAACGAGGTGATTTTAAAGTCCCCCGACACGGTCCCGTGTTTTACGGTGGCTGCATCGGGAGGGACCAAGCCATATTATAATCTTTGTAGATAGCCTCAGGAGCTGAGGCTATCTACAAAGATTATAATATGGCTTGGTCCCTCCCGATGCAGCCACCACGAAACACGGGACCGTGTCGGGGGACTTTAAAATCACCTCGTTTCACTTTGAATGGAGTTGCCGTATTGAATGAACTGTGACTTTTGGATTTATAATAAAAATACTTTAATTTTTGAATGGAACTCTATATCCTTACCTGCACCAGTTTATCTGAAGACTTCAATTATCCCAATATTGACTGGGTAAATGATTCATCGGGACATGCTAGAGAGATAACATTCCTGGATGGAATAAATGATAGCTTTATGGAGCAATTGGTTCAGGAACAGATGAGAGATGGAACAATTTTAGATCTAATTCTCAGTGGAGCACAGGATTTGGTGAGAGAGGTAACGGTGGTGAGGCCGCTTGGCAATAGTGATCATACTATGATCAAATTTGAATTAGTGACTGGAAGAGGAACAGTATGCAAATCCATGGCTCTCGTCCTAAATTTTCAAAAGGGAAACTTTGATAAAATGAGAAAAATTGTTTGAAAAAAACTGAAAGGAGCATCTACAAAAGTAAAATGTGTGCAAGAGGCGTGGTCATTGTTAAAAAAAATACCATTCTAGAAGCACAGTCCAGATGTATTCCACACATTAAGAAAGGTGGAAAGAAGGCAAAACGATTACCGGCATGGTTAAAAGGGGAGGTGAAAGAAGCTATTTTAGACAAAAGATCTTTGGCTAAGAGAGAATTTGAAAAGAAGTTGGCCTTAGAGGCAAAAACTCACAGTAAAAATGTTTTTAAATATATCCGAAGCAGAAAGCCTGTGAGGGGGTCAGTTGGACCGTTAGATGATCGAGGGGTTAAAGAGGCACTTAGAGAAGATAAGGCCAACGTGGAAAGATTAAATGATTTATTTGCTTTGGTGTTTACTGAAGAGGATGTTGAGGAGGTACCCGTACTGCAGAAGGTTTTCATGGGTAATGATTCAGATGAACTAAATCAAATCACGATGAACCTAGAAGATGTGGTAGACCTGATTGACAAACTGAAGAGTAGTAAATCACCTGGACCAGATGGTATACACCCCAGAGTTCCGAAGGAACTAAAAAATGAAATTTCAGACCTATTAGTAAAAATTTGTAACCTATCATTAAAATCATCTATTGTACCTGTAGACTGTAGGATAGCTAATGTAACCCTAATATTTAAAAAGGGCTCCAGGGGTGATCCAGGAAACTACAGACTGGTTGGCCTGACTTCAGTGCCAGGAAAAATAGTGGAAAGTGTTATAAAAATCAAAATCACAGAATATATAAAAAGACATGGTTTAATGGAACAAAGTCAGCATGGCTTTACCCAAGGCGAGTCTTGCCTCACAAATCTGCTTCACTTTTTTGAAGGAGTTAATAAACATGTGGATAAAGGTGAACCAGTAGATGTAGTATACTTGGATTTTCAGAAGGCGTTTGACAAAGTTCCTCATGAGAGGCTTCCAGGAAAAGTAAAAAGTCATGGGATAGGTGGCGATGTCCTTTCGTGGATTGCAAACTAGCTAAAAAACAGGAAACAGAGAGTAGGATTAAATGGACAATTTTCTCCGTGGAAGGGAGTGGGCAGTGGAGTGCCTCAGGGATCTGTATTGGGACCCTTACTTTTCAATATATTTATAAATGATCTGGAAAGAAATTCGACGAGTGACATAATCAAATTTGCAGATTATACAAAATTGTTTAGAGTAGTTAAATCACAAGCAGATTGTGATAAATTGCAGGAAGACCTTGTGAGACTAGAAAATTGGGCATCAAAATGGCAGCTGAAATTTAATGTGGATAAATGCAAGGTGATGCATATAGGGAAAAATAACCCATGCTATAGTTACACAATGTTAGGTTCCATATTAGGTGCTACAACCCAAGAAAGAGATCTAGGCGTCATAGTGGATAACACATTGAAATAGTCAGTTCAGTGTGCTGCGGCAGTCAATAAAGCAAACAGAATGTTGGGAATTATTAGAAAGAGAATGGTGAATAAAACGGAAAATGTCATAATGCCTGTGTATCACCCTATGGTGAGACCACACCTTGAATACTGTATACAATTCTGGTCGCTGCATCTCAAAAAATATATAATTGTGACGGAGAAGCTACAGAGAAGGGATACCAAAATGATAAGGGGAATGGAACAGCTCCACTATGAGGAAATACTAAAGAGGTTAGGACTTTTCAGCTTGGAGAAGAGACGGCTGAGGGGGGATATGATAGAGGTGATTAAAATCATGAGAGGTCTATTAACAGTTAGATGTGAATCGGTTATTTACTCTTTCGGATAATAGAAAGACTAGGGGGCACTCCATGAAGTTAGCATGTAGCACATTTAAAACTAATCGGAGAAAGTTCTTTTTTACTCAATGCACAATTAAACTCTGGAATTTGTTGCCAGAGGATGTGGTTAGTGCAGTTAATATAACTGTGTTTAAAAAAGGATTGGATAAGTTCTTGGAGGAGAAGTTCATTACCTGCTATTAATTAAGTTGACTTAGAAAATAGCCACTGCTATTACTAGCAACAGTAACATGGAATAGGCTTAATTTTGGGGTACTTGCCAGGTTCTTATGGCCTGGATTGGCCACTGTTGGAAACAGGATGCTGGGCTTGATGGACCCTTGATCTGACCCAGTATGGCATGTTCTTATGTTCCTATGCCTCTGTTTGCATCCTTTTAGGTGGATGACATTGCTGACAGTGAAGTGGGGGTGGTCGCAGATGAAGCTTGAGGTACTGCAGCAGAGAATTCACTCATCTTCTGTTTCTGCACTGTCAGTGTGGCCTGCTCTCCCTTACTAACATGTCCTCCTACCTGTCTCTCCTCTGTCAATGAAGTAGAAGCTAGCACAGTACTGACTAAACCTCTTAATACAGAGTCTTCAGCAAATGACTCATCTCTGTTTTCAGAAATCCTTTAAAGGGAGATTCATCAAGCTCTGAATCAGAAGAGGATAACAAAATTGATCTTATAGCCTTTGCTGCACTAAGGCTTTGTGGTGCTGGTTTCAGTCTCATCACTTGTACTTCTGTAGGCACTGGGGGTTGTACTCTGTAGCTACTAGTACTACTAGTGCCTTCCCTTTCCCTCTCCTCTGAGATAGGATCTGACTGATACACTGATGGAACACCTAGCATATCCTCCCCAAATCTCAGCTTCTTGCAGTTTGACATGCTTGTCTCTCCTGCTGACATATGGGATTTGAAAAAAAATCCCTATTTATCTTAGTTGGGGAACTCACTGTTTTCTGTCTAGCAAATCCATTGCCAACAACTATGGGCTTCCCAAGTCCTTTGCCTGATGGATTGTTTTTTTCTGCTGCAGGGCTGGACAAAATGTGTTGTCAATTAATCTTTATTTCTGAAAAGTTGGTAGTTAGTCACACTGACACTAGTTTGACAAACTACTATGGTGATCCTTCTGAGTAAAAGGTTGAACAACACATGAGAGAATACACTACAGAAGAACAAAAATTTTAGTATTTTGCTCTGATGGTGACTACAGTGCATGCTGATGCACACAACACACAGATAAAGCAAAGAATGATATAGTGCTATACTATGTTTGTGAGGTCACTACTGGTAAAACAGAAGTAAAAGTGAGTGCACTAGTAATTTAAATGCAGTAGTAAAATAAAATATTCCACAAAGTGACTGTCTGAACCTGTGCTGGTAACTGGTACAGACCTACTGCACTCTTTGTGGATGCACTGACATATCTAACAGACACAGACCCAGACAAAGAGAGTTAATAAAGCCTCTCTACGTGTGATACCTCAGCAGAGTTCAGCTACAGTGCTGGTACTACACTGGTAACAATAGGTTTAAAATTTCATAAATCACTTCATAAATATCCAGTGCCAGGCAGGCCAGGCAGCCTGGAGTGACTTCCCCCTAAATGGAAGGGAATGCTGGAGAACACTAACCTTCCTCTAAGTCAGTAGCAGTGACAGCAGTAAGATGTTAAAAAAAAAATTATAAACCTGTGCAAATTAGCACAGTGTGACAGCAGCTAACAGGATTAGAACAGATGGAATGTTTCTAATCTTGAACCAAAGCACTGTTGATACAAAAATCTGTAGTAATACAGAATTCAAGGATAACAACAAAGCAGGATGTATCCTCCTGGAGTGAGAGAGAGAATCTAATTGCAAGCTGTAACAGTCAGGGATTGCAATACAAAGGTTGGAAAGTTCATTGATTCGCTGATTTAGAAAAATGCTTCCCTCTGATATGTTCCCTTGCTTTGTCAGTCTAGCTAGCTTGACAACATATTGTGGTTCTCCTCTGACCTCACACATGAGTCATAGGCATGAGGGCTGGTTGCTATGGAAATTCCCACATGATATACCCAGCCTCAGAGTCTATTGTTTTACTGCAGCCAATGTTTTTCAATGGGGAAACATAAACAAATGAAACGAATGACTTATGTCTCATTCATGGGACTAACTCATATGTTTCTGGGGAATCAAATCAAACAAATATGGAATATTTAATGCGAATAGGCCATTCATTTTAAACAAATGCACATCCCTAAGTGTTTTGTATCAATCAATGGTAAGGCTGCACCTTGAGTATTATATGGAATTCTGGTCACCACACCTCAGAAAATATATAGCAGATCTAGAAAATGTTCAGAAAACTTCAGCAAGAAAGATAAAGGGGATGAATCACCTAACTTACAAATAAAGGAAAAACATGGGTTTCATTAGCTTGAAAAAGTGATGACTTAGATGATATGATAGAGGATTATAAAATTTTATGTGAAATGAAAACGTTAATAGAGTATGGTGGTTTACATTGTTTTTTCATAGTACAAGCACTAGGGAACACTCCCTGAAATTGACAGGTAGCAGATTTAAAACAAATTTAACAACTTTTTTTTTTCAGTTAACACGTAATTAAACTATAGAACTTGTTACCAGAAAATGTGAGAGCTAATATTATAACTGAGTTTAAAAAAGGTATGGACAAGTTTCTGGAGGTCAGTTCTATCCATATTTATACCAGATAGACTGTGGTTTCTTCATCTTTCAATTTTTGGGAAGATCAGTATGAAATAGATTTTCATATTGGGATTTGTCAGGTACTTCCAGGTATCCTAGACTGGCCAATGTCCAACCGAGCTAGGCTCGATGGACTATTGGTCCAATCTAACATGGCATTTCTCTGGTTCTTATGTTCCTTATTGACTAATGAAAGTAAGAAAATGACTACATGGGAAGATTTTCTTATCATGAAAAAGGAACCAATGTAAGAAATAACTTTGGTTAAGACAATACAATGTTAAGGAAAGCTGTCTGTTATTTAACCTTTATTCTCTAATGCTTATACTCCTGTAAGAGCTTTACTAAATCTGTGTGTGTGTGTCTATGTGACAGTTTTACAAGTGTGGCCTGGGACTTTTCTGTTAAACAAAGCAAAGAAGGCAGATACCTTGCAGCTATTACTGGAGCTTGGTGAGTACATCAATACATTAGATAATTAAAGTAGTTGCCTTCAGGTGATTACATAAAGAAGATTTAGAAATCAATTAAAGGGATGTGCCAGAATGTCTAATGCAGAAGTGGCTACATATAGGTCCATGTCCCACACAATTATCCATATAATAGTTTCTCCATAGGAAAGTGTTTTCCTTGTCTAATATTATTAATACTAATAGAGCATACTTGAACCTAATCCTGATACTGTATATGACCCTCTGGCCACTAGATATTGCCTTGACAATAGAAAATAAGTCCTATGTACACCCATAGAAGACTTACTGATGCAGGAGGTCAAAGGGTGGTGCGAGGAAAGGTGAGCAAGGGGAAAGATGGCCATTAACTTAAGTGACAGAGTGGCCCAACTCAGTAAAGGGAATGTGCTAAGATAGGACCATAAAATATTCTTCCCATGGAGTAGAGGGAGTAGCCTAGTGATTAATGCAGTAAGCTATGAATCAGGGAAACCAGGGTTCAAATTCCACTGCTGTTCCTCGTGACCTTGTGCAAGTCACTTCATACTTAGTTCATGAGTCATCTGGGGACATGGAAATGCCTTAACCCAAGAATGCCATATGGTCGAATAACCAGCCACCCTCACCCAATAAACACATGGCGGCTCTTTTGGATAAAATGGCCATCGAGGATGTCGACCAAAGACAGAATGAAGTAAAAGAAATGGAACCGCAAGAATAGCCATCTTTGGAGACCCAAATTTTCCTGGATCAGACGTTGCCCCTGAAGCAGGACCAGGACGGTCCGAAACACGATCGTGTCAGGACGGTTTAAATGATGAGTATACCGTTGGGATCTTCACAATAGATGAGTACTATGAGTGACTAACTGAACAATTTGAGAATTTGGCTCTGTTTAAAATTGGTGCGGTATGGTGATGCACATAATGATCAATAACGATTTGGGTCTATAAATGTTTTACAGAAAAGAAATAACTCAAAAAAGTTTTTCAAAGAAGTTGCCTCGTGATTAATAAAGTTATTTTGGACCTGTACACTACAAGTGAGTCTGTAGGTGTAACAGACTCATGTAGATCAGTGGTCCTACAAATACATAATTTAACTGCAAATAGTGATTTCATGTGGTTCCACATTATCATTGTTTAAAATTAGAATACCAGTTGTCTTTGTTTAGTTTGATGTGTGTGTGACAATTTTGGAGGTTCTGGAGTAAGAGTGTTTTGGGCATATTGTATGTGGCAGTGAATGAAGACATAGACTTAATTGGCATCTCAGAGACATGGTGGAAGGAAGACAACCAAAGGGACAGTGCTATAGTGGAGTACCTATTATATCTCAATGACAGAGAGGAGCACCCGGGAGGCAGTGTGGTGCTTTATGTCCGGGATGGCATAGAGTCCAACAGGATAAACATCCTGCACAAGACTAAATGCACAATTGAATCTTTATGGGTAGAAATCCCTTGTGTGTCGGGGAGACTATAGTGATAGGAGTATACTACCGTCCACCTGGTCAAGATGGTGAGACTGACAGAGAAATGCTAAGAGAAATTAGGGAAGCTAACCAAATTGGTAGTGCGGTAATAATGGGAGACTTCAATTACTAATATACAAAAATGTGGAACCAAATTACTATTCAAAGAAAAGCCTATGAAGGTGTCAGCAAGCCTTGACGTTATGTATCTTTGAAATTAGACACTAACCGGTCTTTTCGATCATTCACCTTCCTCATTTATTTAATTCAACATATTTTTTTTAAATTTTTTTTTTAAATTTTTTTCACTTATTCTTTTCAAAAGATTAAAAAATGTCCTCCGTTCAGATAAACAAAAATGACTCTGTAGAAAACTTTTTTCATTTCAACAACATAGCCCTACACAGGCCGGTGTTTCGCCGGGTGAGCTTCCTCAGGGGCATGTAAAGTTACTTAAAGTAAGAGCCAAGTATCTTCCTCAGCGGGACCAAACGTCTCAACCTGTTTCGACGAATAAGTGAAAAAAAATTTAAAAAAAAATTTAAAAAAAATATGTTGAATTAAATAAATGAGGAAGGTGAATGATCGAAAAGACCGGTTAGTGTCTAATTTCAAAGATACATAACGTCAAGGCTTGCTGACACCTTCATAGGCTTTTCTTTGAATAGTAATTTGGTTCCACATTTTTGTATATAAGATTGTATGTTGTGGTTAACCACTGACTCCCTTGTGCGAGTAGACTTCAATTACTCCAATATTGACTGGGTAAATGTATCATCAGGACACGCTAGAGAGAGAAAGTTCCTGGATGGAATAAATGATAGCTTTATGGAGCAATTGCTTCAGGAACTGACGAGAGAGGGAGCAATTTTAGATCTAATTATCAGTGGAGAACAGGATTTGGTGAGAGAGGTAATGGTGGTGGGGCCGCTTGGCAATAGTTATCATAATATGATCAATTTTGATTTAATGACTGGAAGGGGGACAGTAAGCAAATCCACGGCTCTCATGCTAAACTTTCAAAAAGGAAACTTTGATAAAATGAGAAAAATAGTTAGAAAAAAACTGAAAGGAGCAGCTACAAAAGTAAAACGTGTGCAAGAGGCATGGTCATTGTTAAAAAATACCATCCTAGAAGCACAATCCAGATTTCTACACATTAAGAAAGATGGAAAGAAGGTGAAATGATTACTGGCATGGTTAAAAGGGGAGGTGAAAGAAGATATTTTAGCCAAAAGATCTTCATTCAAAAATTGGAAGAAGGATCCAACAGAAGAAAATAGGATAAAGCATAAACGTTGGCAAGTTAAATGTAAGACATTGATAAGACAGGCTAAGAGAGAATTTGAAAAGAAGTTGGCCATAGAGGCAAAAACTCACAGTAAAAATGTTTTTAAATATATCCGAAGCAGAAAGCCTGTGAGGGAGTCAGTTGGACCGTTAGATGATCAAAGGGTTAAAGGGGCACATAGAGAAGATAAGGTCATCGCGGAAAGATAAAATCATTTCTTTGCTTCAGTGTTTACTGAAAAGGATGTTGGAGAGTTACCCGTACTGGAGAAGGTTTTCATGGGTAATGATTCAGATGGACTGAACCAAATCACGGTGAACCTAGAAGATGTGGTAGATCTGATTGACAAACTTAAGAGTAGTAAATCACCTGGACCAGATGGTATACACCCCAGAGTTCTGAAGGAACTAAAAAATGAAATTTCAGACCTATTAGTAAAAGTTTGTAACCTATCATTAAAATCATCCATTGTACCTGAAGCCTGGAGGATAGCTAATGTAACCCCCATATTTAAAAAGGGATCCAGGGGCAATCCTGGAAACTACAGACCAGTTAGCCTGACTTCAGTGCCAGGAAAAATAGTGGAAAGTGTTCTAAACATCAAAATCACAGAACATATAGAAAGACATGGTTTAATGGAACAAAGTCAGCATGGCTTTACCCAAGGCAAGTCTTGCCTCACAAATCTGCTTCACGTTTTTGAAGGAGTTAATAAACCTGTGGATAAAGGTGAACTGGTTGATGTAGTGTACTTGGATTTTCAGATGGCATTTGATAAAGTTCCTCATGAGAGGCATCTAGGAAAAATAAAAAGTCATGGGATAGGTGGTGATATCCTTTCGTGATTACAAACTGGTTAAAAGACAGGAAACAGGGAGTAGGATTAAATAGACAATTTTCTCAGTGGAAAGGAGTGGGCAGTGGAGTGCCTCAGGTATCTGTATTAGGACCCTTACCTTTTAATATATTTATAAATGATCTGGAAAGAAATACGACAAGTGAGGTAATCAAATTTGCTGATGTTACAAAACTGTTCAGAATAGTTAAATCAAGAGCAGATTGTGATAAATTGCTGGGAGATCTTGTGAGGCTGGAAAATTGGGCATCAAAATGGCAGCTGAAATTTAATGCGGATAAACACAAGTTGATGCATATAGGGAAAAATAACCCTTGCTATAGTTACACAATGTTAGGTTCCATATTAGGTGCTACTACCCAAGAAAGAGATCTAGGCGTCATAGTGGATAACTCATTGAAATTGTTGGTTCAGTGTGCTGCGGCAGTCAAAAAAACAAGCAAAATGTTGACTTAGGTAATAACCTCCGCTATTACTAGCAACTGTGACGTGGAATAGACTTAGTTTTTGGGGTACTTGCCAGGTTCTTATTGCCTGGATTGGCCACTGTTGGAAACAGGATGCTGGGCTTGATGGACCCTTTGTCTGACCCAGTATGGCATGTTCTTATGTTCTTATCTTATTGTATTTTAGTTATGTATGTTATTGTAAATCACTTTGATTTTAATTTGCAAGGAGTTATAACTTGAAGTGTTGTTACCATATCTCGATATGATTATCCACCTCCCATTTTGCCTCTCCTCAGGCCATGAATTGTTCTTCTGGTTTCTGGCATTGCCTTAATAACCATAGCCCAAAGAAATAGGTCACTCCAACCATGGTATGAGTAAATGTATTTTATTGCTCAAACAACTGTGATGAAATAAGGACAAGAAATGTGTTCAGCAAACACACCGGATATGTCCCTTGCGCAAATCTTTAGCCATCAAAGTAACCAGTCACTTCCGACAACAATTGTACCTTCCTTTGCCTTATATATAATAGTAGACCAACAGTTCATTTTTTTTAAAGTTTTTTAAAATTGCAAATAAAATGCACTTATTTTGCTCGTTGACATCAATTCCCCGACACATAGCCATATTTCGAGAGCCCGCATCAGGGGGTCATTTATCTCATAAGATCATAGTTGACTTTCATGAATGTAGTAGCAATTAATATTTTATGCTGACAGTATTTCTGGCATGAACATATATATTTATATGTTTATAAATTTGAAGAGACTCCCCCTACTAAAGCATATAAAAACTGTAAGAATATAAAACAAAACAAAAATACCCATTATCTTTATTTTACCTCAATTATATATTCACATTGTTTTATATGGAAATGCTTACATATACCCATATACCTTCAAAAATAGAAAACACTTTATTAATTTCATGTGTCAGTCATTAAAACACCTCCACAACACACATCCTAAAGTTTTCAAACACTCAAACCATTCATACCTAAAGCACACCAATATACAATTAAAAAAATAAAAATAAACACAGAACTATATTCCAGAAAACTCATAGAATATTGCCTAAAATGCTTTATTCAATACACCTAACAAAGGCCTTTGTGTCACCTAACTAAAGGTTTAATCAGGGGAGTATTACATACCAGGTAGAAATCATGACCTTTCAGTGACAATTGTTAGATATTTTGTCTTCTGCTATGCATATTCCATTAAATAGATAGCAGGTTCTAAAGAGCCAAAGTCATACAATTTTTGATTCCCTTAACTCCCTTAAATTTTATCACTTTCACTTCCCATGGAGACATTAGCTCATTCTTGTTTTTCAGGGAAGTCGAAACCAGCTTCACTTGCCTTTAATAGAATGTCTGTAAAATTATCATAGTGTCTTATACTGCCAAAACTGAAATATTATAATCCATCAAAGGCAATGACAGCAAGTAGTTGAAGTGGCTTGTGATGAAAAATGTGTGTTGCCAATTGGACGGTAAACCCCCATATCCCCCATGAAACAAATGAAAGTATAAATATATATATATTTATATAAAGCATGCAGTGCATATATATGTAAGGGCAGATATGAGAGATCTCAGACTAGTAACTTGTACTTCCAACATTGTTCTCATATCAGTGCGGGAAGTCACCAGGCATGGTACGTGCATACCTCAGCTGACAGGAATTGGTAAGGTGCCAGGTGAGTGGGAGGGTTAGGGTTCAATGGTGTGGGGATAGGGGAGAGAGAGGTAGAGGAGGGAGCATTGTGATTTGATTTTGGCTAACCATAGAGAGGTGGAGTGGGTGTGGTGAGCAGACCCAGACTATTTTTAACTTTAAATTTGCTTGCAAGGGTTTGGGGGGGAGGGGCTTAGGCCATTAGGTCCCATTTTTTGGACATTGTAGTAGGGGTAGGGGAGTAGCGGCCCCCCACCCTCCTGACCCCCCCAAGACTTACAAAAAGTCCCTGGTGGTCCAGCAGGGGTCCTGGAGCGTTCTCCTGCACTCGGGCCGTCGGCTGCCAGTATTCAAAATGACGCCGATAGCCTTTGCCCTCACTATGTCACAGGGGCTACCGGTGCCATTGGTTGGCCCCTGTTACATGGTAGGAGCACAAGATGGTGCCGGCCATCCATTGCTCCTACCATGTGACAGGGGCCGACCAATGGCACCGGTAGCCCCTGTGACATAGTGAGGGCAAAGGCTATCGGCGCCATTTTGAATACCGGCAGCCGACAGCCCGAGTGCAGGAGATCATGCCAGGACCCCCACTGGACCACCAGGGACTTTTGGTAAGTCTTGGGGAATCAGGAGGGTGGGGGGTTGTAGTGAATTAAGTTTAAAGGGTTGGGATGGGGGGTTTTTTGGGAAACAAATACATACATAACTAATGAATGGATCAGGGTCCCCTGAGAATGGATGCAATGGATTTGGCTCCCCACGAATACTGAATGGGACAAATCCGTCCCTGCTGCACATCCTTAGTTCTTTTACTCTCAGTTGTTACTTGTGGGATTTCTCTTGTGGAAAAATCAGGGGTTCAGGCTATTCCTCACCACTGAAATCTCAGTAGGGAAGGGGGATCCAAAAACCTCCCCACTAACTCAAAGTCCAAAAATACTTTATACATCTTCCTAGACTGGTATTCATCCTGTCACAGGTGCTTGCACCATCAGGTTGTGAATGCACTTTCTGGTCTTCAGCACCCGTCCTTTGAGTATGCTTTGAGTACTCTGCTTCTTTCCTCGCTGGAGGAAAGAAGCAGAGTGAACTCAGTTCCTTCCAAAAATAGGACTCCTCTAGCCATCAGTGTCTCTCGCAGCAGGATCCATCACTGGTGCTTGCCTACCTTGAGTTTAGAGAAGGTGCACAGGTCTGTGGTCCCCTAGTGAGATCCCTTTGCCCCTAAAGGGTATCAGGCTCAACAGTCTACCTCTTTGTAACTTAAAGTGAGATGTACCCTCTGGCAGAGAGTGCATGGTGAGGTATCCCCTCTGAAGGAAAACGCCTTAAGTGTGTGGAAAAAATGCATCTTTGCTCTGCAGCTGCTCCAACTGAGTCACCCAATCCAAAGCCTCCTGGTGGGAGGGCCTGAAGGGTATGGGTGCCTCCTACAAAATGTTCTAAGGACAGGGATAGTGGCATCTAGTGACCAGACGGGTTTGCCACACTGGGAAATTCAGAATACGATGGATTCTAATTTTCCTGGCTCAGGTATCCCATTTAGGATGGTGATATGAAACAAAGCCCAAGATTTGAAATGCATCACAAATTTCCCTCAATTTGGATTTATAAAAAAAAAAAAAAAAGCCTCATGAAAAAAGATTTCCATTTTCATAAGGAGTGCTGTTTGGTATCTTTTGGCACAAGCCTGAATTAATCGTGGCCTTATCTGTAATGAAATCTCAGGAAGGACAAGTGGTTTTATAGTCAGAATATAAGTATTTTGAATAAAATACTTAATGAATATAAAGGAGAACTCATATTCTGCACATACCAAATTAGCCAGCAGTTTGTGTTACTCTGCTGGTTTAACATTTCCAGCTCTGCATTATATTGAACAGAAATAAGTATTTATCAAGTCATGGAAATTCCAACCCTCTGAAACTAAAGTACTTGAGAAAAGAAATGACCTACAAGTGCCAGGTACAGGGCAGGTAATCAAACCTATGGCATCATGTCTTGATGAGGAACCATGGGATTGCTTACTAAATGTCTGCGGGTCTTCTCTTGGCTCCCAAAGAGGATATGACTTTTCCTGTGGAAAACATTTGCATTGTAGTTTCTGTCCTGCGCTGGCAGCCCCTTCAAATTGTTTAAGACTTTTTAAATTTTAATCAAGGGATTTCTTAATGGAGAGTAAGGAAGAGCAGCATCAGAAATACATTTGACAAAAGGGTAACAAATTTCTACTTAATTATTTACAAGGGCCCTCCACTGCTGCTTAGAGACAGAGGAGCAGTCAGGCTTCTGAGGATCACATCTTAACAGTCTGGAAAGACAAGGGCATCATTTCGCCCTCACAATACACCAACATTTTTTTTTTTTCAAGATTGCATCTTGTTGATCTTGATGAAATTACAAGACTAGGATCTGATGCACTGTGCCATTAATATATGAGCACAGGTTACTTTGGGGTTGAATGGCTTTTCTGGACACGTCCGACTCTTTTATCATTTGCATGCAACTCATATTATCACATAAGAGTTATTTTTCATCACACCTGGCAGTTAGATATTTGTTACAGTACGAGGCATGTATGGTATTTTTTTTTTAACTGCCCTCATTTTAACATAACACCACATTAAAACAAACACCACTGCATGCTGCAGTTTAAAGCAATTAACCTATTAACTAGAGGTCATCGCCTTGTGCTTTTTGCCATTTGCTGAGTGACAGGATCTCCCAGTTGGTTATTCAGATTTGAGCTGTACCATCAGTCTAGCCTTTGAGAATGTCATTTCAGCATGTTACACATACCATGGAATGCCCTTTTCCTTTGGCATGCAGGCCTACACCTTGTTAAACCCTTAGGGTACATTTTTTTTTCTAGTAATTGTTAATTACAAGACAAAAAAAAGAGAAATAATATAAAGTTTTCCACAAATTTCAAAATGCAGTTTCCTGCATTAAATTCCAGACACACACTGAAGGGCTTCAATAAGGTTCTCTAAAAACAGTGCAGCCTCCCCAGCAGAGTCTCACTGTAACAGACAATATATATAAAAAAAAAAAAATATATATATATATATATATACATAACAAAAAACCCCTAAGGGCTACAATAGATTGTACATGCTGTAACAAAGGCACGGAAAATGGCATCTAAACAGGCTGGCAAGAAGAGGGCACACTAAGGAGTTAACCATGTGTATTGTTTGTTCAAACTCTGTAACAAAAAGTTTCTGTATCCAAATCAGATATAACCCATTGAGCTAGCCTAACTAGAATGAAGTTTCCAGTGCAGTGACATTTTATTCTTAAATGATTTAACCAGAGCAGGGTGCCATAAATAAATTATATATGAAGATCATAAAATAAGTCAGCATTTAAAGCTTCAATTGCAACTGATTTTTACGACATTCAGTCAAGGATACTTCAATGATTCAGTAACCGCCTTCTGATACTGTCAGAACCCTAAAGCAAATAAATAGATCTACAGGAAGAAGCCATCTGCTAGAATGTGTATGTTTAAAGCAGAATAGTGAGTGCTACAGTACAGTACAGTATATGCTCAAGTGATCCTGCAATAGTATTATTATTTAAATACTTTTTGGGGAAATAATGGTGTTTCCCCCTACTCCTGTTGTGCTCCTCTATTCAGACATTAACAATAGGTTTATATTTTGGTTTCTTTACACTACCAGTTAAATAGAACTTTCCAATTCATTTCAATCCACAGCACAGCATGCAGGAACTAAATCCCAGATTATTTGAGCGCAGGAGTGCTATGAGGTGGATTCCACAAGATTGTCATTTACCCAGACCTAGAAAAAGCGATAAGGACTTTGGCAACTGTGCCCGCTGCACAAGGAACAGGCTGAGACAGTTCTGGTTTCACCTCATTCTCTCTATGGACCTCTGGTCCTGTTCTTCTTAGGGAAATCAGAGCTCCAAGTTCATAGATGCAAAGGGTAAAACAAGAACGGGCTCAGCTTGTCCCTGGTAGTCTTGAACCATCTCATGTTAATGGACAAAATATCCTATGGGACCAGCAGACTATAAACCAGTCCACTTGTCCTGAATGTCTTCTGTAACTGGGACTTATGTTTTGCATATTTACTGTCTTTTTTTCATAGAGTTCTGTACCAATGATATTTTAAAATTTGTTTGATTGCTCTATTCAGAGCCCTGTAAATAATATTATGCATTTGTGAATTTTGCTTATATTTAAGTAATTATATAAAAGTAACACAAAAACACTTAGCGATGCATTTTCAGTAGGGTGCCTAAATGCAGAGTCATTTCAAACAGGCACAATATGAACCTGATTTTCAAATGTACAAGTTGACTTTAAAGAGCAGGTTGTTAAGTGGCTAAATATATGCGTTCAGTCCACCCACTGCAAAATGGAGTTTGAAGATCTATGCATAAACGACGTCCTGTTTATGCGCATAACTTTATGAAAGTTCAAGCTACTTGTCTTTAACATGCCCCTATGCAATGCCTCTAAGTAATACCCCTTTTAGTGCATGCAAATTTATGATTGTAATTAAATTCCATGCTTATGTTCAGGTAGCTTAATATCCACATTAAGTGCAAAGAGCTGAGTTAGGCGCTTAATTTCATATTTTATGAGCTTAACTCCCTACTAAACTTGAAAATTTGTTCCTTTGCATGCAATAAAAATAATCCCCTCTGGGAAAGACACTTAAATTACTGTCATTTAATACCCTGCCTAGGTTAAAAGCCCTTTGCTTTGAATTGATCCTTTAATGCCTCTTGATAGGGAATTGATTGCTGGTAAGTGGTGTCCATTTTATCTTAGTTACAGTCACTTTCCTAAAGCATTAATGGCTTTTATGAACATTTAATTAATAGTGTAGCTGTAGGGTCATTAATAGATTACTCCTACAAGAAATTATAATTATAGGCTACATGTAAGGCTTCTGATTTTCAGTTAAAACCAAAAAATCCTGATAAAACATCCATGATGAAGGAATTTGTGTTTTTGCTTTTAACAGAACCCCTCCTCCCCTCCCAAAACCAGACCTCTGATGATATCATCCAGCCACTGTGAATCAAGAGGCAACGTGCAAGAGCTAGATGATGTCAGTGAGCATTCCAGCAGAAGCCCAGACCCCACCAGCACAATTAAAAAAGAAAAAAAGAGGTACCTCAGGAGATGTGAGCCCTAGGAATGTGCAGCCAAAAATTTGTCGTTGCATTCAGAATACGTATTCGTCGGGGGTCATTTTCGTTGCATTCGGACATATGGCGCATCCGATACGTCGATATGTGAATTTGTTTTCCGGTTCCCATTAAAGTCAATGGGGGAAGGATTTCCAGCCTAGTTTTGGCTGCAGGATTGGGGTTTTATTATCAATTTTGATGAAACTTCTGGGGAGCAATCATCACAACAACAAAAGAGCTCCAAGGTACTTAGACTGTGGCAAAGTGGCATGAATAGCCTAAGGCACTGTAAAGGTGCAAAGGGGTACCAGAAGTGGCAAGAGTGCTTTAAGAGAGGCACAAAGCAGCAGTGAGAGTGTCAAAAACACATCACAGCTTCAAAAGAGAGCACCGATAACAGATGCATGAACCATCGAAGGCAGCACGACAGGCAAAGTGGCAAGACAAGTGGCATTGACATCCTACAGCACAATGAAGGGGGAACATGGCAAGCAGAAAGACTAGCACCAACACTCTGAGGAACCATGATAGTGGCAAGAACACCACAAGGAGTTAAGTGAGTCATCTGGTGTATGGCAGCAAAGCAGAGTGGCAGAAAGCTGATAGGGGCAAGACAGGCTGGCAGAGTAGAGGTAGACTGGTCCCTGTGGTTTTGATAGGGGAAAGACAGGCTGGCCCAGGAGAGAGTTCCCTTTCCTTTGTGCAGGAAAGGACTGCCTAGAACGGGTTCACCCCTAGAGTGGGCTGTTTCCGTTGGCGTCTAGTGAATACCCAGAAGTTACTGACTGTACTTACGCACTTCAGCTGATGACAAAGGAACTTGAAGAGCTCTCAGAAATAAGAAAACTGCTACTCAAGCCCAAATCTACAATATCAACCTATGTTGACTTTGTACCATACAGTGCCTCTGTAAACAATGGGAACACAGAGGATGAACGAGAGTACAACTACCACCAGTTTTCTATAGCACTAGAAACATTAATGTAGCAACTAAGAAACATCTGGGGAAAATGGCCCGTATTATGAAGGTCATGAAAATTATATCCTAGCTCCAAGCTGGACAGACAGGCACAGCGTTAGAGGTCGAGCCCTGGTAGGGACATAAGGCCTGGATGGACAGACACAGTGTTAGAGGTCAAGCCCTTGTAGGGAAGTAAGGCCTGCATGGACAGGCACAGCATTAGAGGTCAGGCCCTTGTAGGGACTTAAGGCCTTGACAGTGGACGGATAGGTACAGCGTTAGAGGTCAAGCCCTTATAGGGACGTAAGGCCTGGACAGACAGGCACAGCGGTCGAGGATAGAGGTCAATCCAATCTAGTGACATAAGGCTTGGACAGACAAACAAAGCAATCGAGGACACAGGTCAATCCCACCTAGGGACATAAGGCCTGGACTGACAGGCACAGCAATCGAGGTCAAACACTTGTAGGAACACAAGGCCTAGACTGACAGGCAAAGCAGTCGAGGACAGAGATCATTCCCACCTAGGGACACAAGGCCTGGACTGACAGGCAAAGCAGTCGAGGACAGAGGTCAATCCCACCTAGGGACATAAGCTCTGGATGAATAGGCAAAGCAGTCGAGGACAGAAGTCAATTCCACCTAGGGACATAAGGCCTAGACTGACAGGCAAAGCAGTCGAGGACAAACACTTTTAAGAACACAAGGCCTGGACTGACAGGCAAAGCAGTCGAGGACAGAAGTCAATCCCACCTAGGGACATAAGGCCTAGACTGACAGGCAAAGCAGTCAAGGACAAACACTTTTAAGAACACAAGGCCTGGACTGACAGGCAAATCAGTCGAGGACAGATGTCAATCCCACCTAGGAACATAAGGCCTGTATGAACAGGCAAAGCAATCAAGGTCAAATAACTTGTAGGAACACAAGGCCTGGACTGACAGGCAAAGCAGTCGAGGACATAAGGCCTGGACTGACAGGTACAGCAATCGAGGTCAAACACTTGTAGGAACACAAGGCCTGGACTGACAGGCAAAGCAGTCGAGGACAGAAGTCAATCCCACCTAGGGACACAAGGCCTGGACTGACAGGCACAGCAATCGAGGTCAAACACATGTAGGAACACAAGGCCTGGACTGACAGGCAAAGCAGTCAAGGTCAAACACTTGTAGGAACACAAGGCCTGGACTGACAGGCAAAGCAGTCGAGAACACAGGTCAATCCCAGGGACATAAGGCCTGGACTGACAGGCACAGCAATCAAGGTCAAACACTTGTAGGAACACAAGGCCTGGACTGACAGGCAAAGCAGTCGAGGACAGAGGTCAATCCCACCTAGGGACATAAGGCCGGGATGAACAGGCAAAGCAATCAAGGTCAAATAACTTGTAGGAACACAAGGCCTGGACTGACAGGCAAAGCAGTCGAGGTCAAACACTTTTAAGAACACAAGGCCTGGACTGACAGGCAAAGCAGTCGAGGACAAACACTTTTAAGAACACAAGGCCTGGACTGACAGGCAAAGCAGTCGAGGACAGAAGTCAATCCCACCTAGGGACATAAGGCCTGGACTAACAGGCACAGCAATTGAGGTCAAACACTTGTAGGAACACAAGGCCTGGACTGACAGGCAAAGCAGTCGAGAACAGAGGTCAATCCCAGGGACATAAGGCCTGGACTGACAGGCACAGCAATCAAGGTCAAACACTTGTAGGAACACAAGGCCTGGACTGACAGGCAAAGCAGTCGAGGACAGAGGTCAATCCCACCTAGGGACATAAGGCCTGGATGAACAGGCAAAGCAGTTGAGGACAGAAGTCAATCCCACCTAGGGACATAAGGCCTGGATGAACAGGCAAAGCAAACAAGGTCAAATAACTTGTAGGAACACAAGGCCTCGACTGACAGGCAAAGCAGTCGAGGTCAAACACTTGTAGGAACACAAGGCCTGGACTGACAGGCAAAGCAGTCGAGGACAGAGGTCAATCCCACCTAAGGACATAAGGCCTGGACTGACAGGCACAGCAATCGAGGTCAAACACTTGTAGGAACACAAGGCCTGGACTGACAGGCAAAGCAGTCGAGGACAGATGTCAATCCCACCTAGGGACATAAGGACTGGACTGACAGGCAAAGCAGTCAAGGTCAATCACTTGTAGGAACACCCTTGTGTTCCTACAAGTGGACTGGACTGGACTGACAGGCAAAGCAGGACTGGACAGAGGTCAATCCCTAGGGACATAAGGCCTGGACTGACAGGCACAGCAATCGAGGTCAAACACTTGTAGGAACACAAGGTCTGGACTGACAGGCAAAGCAGTCTAGGTGAAACACCAGTAGGAACACAAGGCCTGGACTGACAGGCAAAGCAGTTGAGGACAGAGGTCAATCTCTAGGGACATAAGGCCTGGACTGACAGGCACAGCAGTCGAGGTCAAACACTTGTAGGAACACAAGGCCTGGACTGACAGGCAAAGCAGTCGAGGACAGAGGTCAATCCCACCTAAGGACATAAGGCCTGGACTGACAGGCACAGCAATCGAGGTCAAACACTTGTAGGAACACAAGGCCTGGACTGACAGGCAAAGCAGTCGAGGACAGATGTCAATCCCACCTAGGGACATAAGGACTGGACTGACAGGCAAAGCAGTCAAGGTCAATCACTTGTAGGAACACCCTTGTGTTCCTACAAGTGGACTGGACTGGACTGACAGGCAAAGCAGGACTGGACAGAGGTCAATCCCTAGGGACATAAGGCCTGGACTGACAGGCACAGCAATCGAGGTCAAACACTTGTAGGAACACAAGGTCTGGACTGACAGGCAAAGCAGTCTAGGTGAAACACCTGTAGGAACACAAGGCCTGGACTGACAGGCAAAGCAGTCGAGGACAGAAGTCAATCCCACCTAGGGACATAAGGTCTGGACTGACAGGCAAAGCAGTCGAGGACATAAGGCCTGGACTGACAGGTACAGCAATCGAGGTCAAACACTTGTAGGAACACAAGGCCTGGACTGACAAGCAAAGCAGTCGAGGACAGAAGTCAATCCCACCTAGGGACATAAGGCCTGGACTGACAGGCACAGCAATCGAGGTCAAACACATGTAGGAACACAAGGCCTGGACTGACAGGCAAAGCAGTCGAGAACACAGGTCAATCCCAGGGACATAAGGCCTTGACTGACAGGCACAGCAATCGAGGTCAAACACTTGTAGGAACACAAGTCCTGGACTGACAGGCAAAGCAGTCGAGGACAGAGGTCAATCCCACCTAGGGACATAAGGCCTGGATGAACAGGCAAAGCAGTTGAGGACAGAAGTCAATCCCACCTAGGGACATAAGGCCTGGATGAACAGTCAAAGCAATCAAGGTCAAATAACTTGTAGGAACACAAGGACTGGACTGACAGGCAAAGCTGTCGAGGTCAAACACTTGTAGGAACACAAGGCCTGGACTGACAGGCAAGGCAGTCGAGGACAGAGGTCAATCCCACCTAGGGACATAAGGCCTGGACTGACAGGCACAGCAGTCGAGGTCAAACACTTGTAGGAACACAAGGCCTGGACTGACAGGCAAAGCAGTCGAGGACAGAAGTCAATCCCACCTAGGGACATTAGGACTGGACTGACAGGCAAAGCAGTCGAGGTCAAACACTTGTAGGAACACCCTTGTGTTCCTACAAGTGGACTGGACTGGACTGACAGGCAAAGCAGGACTGGACAGAGGTCAATCCCTAGGGACATAAGGCCTGGACTGACAGGCACAGCAATCGAGGTCAAACACTTGTAGGAACACAAGGCCTGGACTGACAGGTACATCAATCGAGGTGAACACTTGTAGGAACACGAGGCCTGGACTGACAGGCAAAGCAGTCGAGGACAGAAGTCAATCCCACCTAGGGACATAAGGCCTGGACTGACAGGCACAGCAATCGAGGTCAAACACTTGTAGGAACTTAAGGCCTGGACAGTTGACGGTCAGGCACAGAGTTTCATGTCAGGTACATGTGCTGCAGTGCTTATATTATCTGGAGCATAGGAGGCAATTGGAGCTGCTGCAAGGCTTTGAATTGCTTTTATTCATCTTGCCATTCACAGGGAAAATTTGGAAACCCAAGCAAAGGCAGGTTTACTTTCAAAAACACTAGCATTTCCATCAACTCTGGTGCCAGCCTTGAGTGGTGAGGGCTCATGATATCCCCTGTCATTGAAAAGACACGTTCACTGGGCAGACTGTTTGGTGGACATGACAGATATCGCTGAGCCACTTTGGCTAGGTTTGGCCAGACAGTGGACTTGTGTGCCCAATATGCCAGTGGATCTGTCTGCTTTTTCTCTATCGGCTCTGAGAGATACCGTGTCACTGACAGCTGTGCTGGTGTCTCCTTTGCTTAGGCGGGCTCAGAGTCACTCATGCCAGCTGCTTTCTCTCTCGCCCATTGCACAACTGATGAATCTTTATGGGCAATATGCCTTGGGCGTTCTGACGTGGAGGAGGAGGTACAATCTGTCGCTGACACAGTGCTGCTTCTGCTTGGGCTAACAGCACAACTCTCTGACGTGCCTGCTGTTTCCACCTCTGCTTAAAGCCTAATTTGTCTCCGCCTATGGCGCTCTTGTTCACGGACGTTTGCTTTACAAACGACAGACAATTAGACTCTAGGGCGACTTTACCTTTCACACGGGGATCACAGACTGAGGCGAGCATGTATGTGCGGTCATCTGTTAAAGGCCTTCATCTGTCTTTCACCTGCTGCTGCAAAACGTCCAGACACTGCAGCACCTCAGCTGTCATTCCCTCTTCCTGTTTAAAGGCTTCCAAATGTTCATCCAGGAAATTAACTATAGGGATGATGTCAGCCAAGGTGGCATTTATGGAACTCAGCTCCTCCGTGACATCCTTGAAGGGCTGCAGGATTTTTACCAGCTGACTCATGACTAACCAATCATGATGCCCTAGGGGATTCTGCACACCTATGTCCATTGTACCAGAAAGTTACTGAAGCGGTGTCTGCAGCTCCAGTAACCTCTCCAGCATCATAAAGGTGGAATTCCTCCGGGTGGCAATGTCTTGAATGAGACGCTTGTGAGGCATATCCAAATCTGTCTGCTTTTGTCGGAGAACCTGCCCCGCCTTGACACTTCTGTGGAAGTGTGCTGCTATGTTCCTGCACTTCTGTATTAACCTATGCAGGTATTCATTCTCTTTGTCATTGGATTCCAAGCCCAGAGCTGACTTCATTACCAGGTGCAGAGTGTGTGCAAAACATTGGATGTTCTTAAAGCGGCCCTCGGTTATTGCCTTAACCATGTTTGCACCATTGTCTGTGACAAAGAACCCTGCCTGCATTTTCCTGTCATGCTGGTGTAGTTGCCAGCCCTCAAGCATCTGTCTGATGCATGCTAAAATATTGGCTGCGGTATGGGCCTCGTCCGACAGGTGGGTGTGCAGTAAAGCCCACCTCCACCCTGATACTTCTTCAGTAATAGAGCTGCTGGCTGCCCCTGCCTCAGCCATGTCCCACCAGTAGGGATGTGAATCGTTTTTTGACGATTTAAAATATCGTCCAATATATTTTAAATCGTCAAAAATCGTTAGGGCCACGATACAATACCAATTCCCCCGATTTATCGTTAAATAATCGTAAATCGGGGGAAGGGGGAGGGCAGGAAAACCGGCACACTAAAACCCCCTAAAACCCACCCCCGACCCTTTAAATTAAATCCCCCACCCTCCCGAACCCCCCCCCAAATGCTTTAAATAACCTGGGGATCCAGCGGTGGTCCAGAACTGCGGCAGGTCCGGAACGGCCCCCTCAATTGAATCCTGTTGTCTTCAGCCGGCGCCATTTTGCAAAATGGCCGCCGCAAAATGGCGGCGGCCATAGACAAAAACGATTCGACGCAGGAGGTCAGTTCCGGACCCCCGCTGGACTTTTGGCAAGTCTTGTGGGGGTCAGGAGGCCCCCCCAAGCTGGCCAAAAGTTCCTGGGAGTCCAGCGGGTTCAGGAAGCGATTTCTTGCCGCGAATCGTTTTCCGTACGGAAAATGGCGCCGGCAGGAGATCGACTGCAGGAGGTCGTTCAGCGGTGGTCCGGAACCCCCGCTGAACGACCTCCTGCAGTCGATCTCCTGCCGGCGCCATTTTCCGTACGGAAAACGATTCGCGGCAAGAAATCGCTTCCTGAACCCGCTGGACTCCCAGGAACTTTTGGCCAGCTTGGGGAGGCCTCCTGACCCCCACAAGACTTGCCAAAAGTCCAGCGGGGGTCCGGAACGACCTCCTGCATCGAATCGTTTTTGTCTGTGGCTGCCGCCATTTTGCGGCGGCCATTTTGCAAAATGGCGCCGGCTGAAGACAACATGATTCAATTGAGGGGGCCGTTCCGGACCGCCGCCGTTCTGGACCACCGCTGGATCCCCAGGTTATTTAAAGCATTTGGGGGGGGGGTTCGGGAGGGTGGGGGATTTAATTTAAAGGGTCGGGGGTGGGTTTTAGGGGGTTTTAGTGTGTCAGCTCACAATTTTAACGATTTTCACGATAGTTTACACACCCAAACGGCAACAATACGATTCCCTCCCCCTCCCAGCTGAAATCGATCGTTAAGACGATCGAGGACACTATTCACATCTCTACCCACCAGTGTGCTGTCAGAGAGAGGTAAGAGTGTGCAGCATTCATGGCGGTCCAGATATCGCAGGTGAAATGCACTCTTCCCTCTGCCTTAGCTAGCAGTGCTTGCATGCAACTGCGACACTGCTTGTACAGGCTGGGGATGATCTTTCTACTAAATGTGGTTCTGCAGGGGATTTTGTAATTTGGAAGTACGACCTTCAAAAAATGCTTGAAACCCACATTCTCCACTAACTGCAAGGGCTGGTCATCAAGGGCAATCATTTTCCCAATGGTCCTGGTTAAAACTATTGAGGCAGCCTGCCTCCTACCCCGGGATAGCATTCCACACTCCACCCAATTTCCTCCATGGTGGATTGTCGCTTCTGCCACATGTCAGGGGGTTGCTGGCCTGCCACCTGACTGCTAGAAGGGGATGAGGGTGTGGGCTGACTCTGCTGCTTTCCTACCACTGCACACTGGTTGGAAGGTGTCCAGCCACTGGTACTGCCACCATCCCCATATGGCAGTAATCTTGTTGGGTGTTGCCTCTTCATATGATGGTTCATGCCAAAATTAGATAGATGTCCCATTTGCTTGCCTCTGCTAATATCCCTGGCACAGTAATTACACCAAGCATAACGCGGGTCTTCCGTCACTTTAAAGTGTCTTCAGATTGGAGATGTCTTTCGTGATCCTCCCCTCTTAACACCTTGGGGGTGGATGCTGGCACTGGAGCTGAAGTAGTGGGTGCACCCTGAGAAGCAATGCCAGTGGGGGCCTCAGTCACCCTCTGTGCCTGTACTGACTGCTCTTCCTCCTCCTCATTATCACTTTCATCTCTCCCCTGCTGCACATTTGTGGAGGCTAAGACAGGACTAACTGATTCTACCGAAGATTCATCAGCTATTACTTCTTCTGTTTCTGATGAGAATCCCACACAAGAAGATTCTTCATCTGAATCAGAAGCAAACAGTGACTGTGCTACCTTGTCAACGCTAAGTGTTAGTCGAGACTTCTGTCCCCCTGCTGCTTTTGGGTATCTACATTTTGTCTGGCATGACTCTGCCTCCCCTTCCCTCACCTCCAAAACTACAGGGCCAGAAACAAGTGGTGACGATGGCGATGTATCATGGTCAGATTTCATTTTTTTTGGCATGGAACTGCCATCCCCTACAAACAGTTTAGAGTGTGACAGTTGCCTTTTTAGCTCTACTGGTGGTGTTGCACTAGTGTCTTTTGAGGTACCTCCTCTGCCAGTCCCAATCACTCGACTACATCTCTCTTTCCCTGACATTATGGATTTAATGTCACTGAGTAGTAACACTGCCCACTGTCACGGTGCCTGGCTGTGCACTAATGTTTGTGGCGTGCACACAGAAGCTGCTTTCTTGTGAGCACAAAAGAGGCAGACTCCCTGGGCACTTGACTGCACAGAACCACCCAATAGTTAGGATCAGTCTGTTAAAGCTACCCACTGCCCACTGTCACGGTACCTGGCTGTGCACTAATGTTTGTGGCATGCCCACAGATGCTGCTTGCTTGTAAGCACAAAAGAGGCAGATTCCCTGGGCACTTGACTGCACAGACCCAGCCTGTTAAACTGCCCAGTGAAGCCCAGTGCACTGAGAGACTAAGTAATTGGAATTAAAAAAAATCTGTTTAAAAAAGCAGGAATTTTTGTCACTCCAGAAAAATGGATGAAATTGAAAATATCTCTCTCCAAGGCAGCCCAACACCCTAAATGGTGGTCAGTGCTAGCTGACCTAGCACAGCTTCTCTTCTCAGTCAGAGATGACCAAAATAAACAGCTTGAAAGAAACAGGACTAGCTGTAGCTGACCCTGGTACTGCAGCAAAACAAAGAATAATTAGCTTTTTCTTTCCTTAACTAGCTTAACTAACCTATCTCTCTTAGTTCAGCCTCCTCCCTCTTTCACCCAGCCCACCTCCCCACAGCATCACTGGAAATAAGTGCGTGGCTCCTCGGGCTGATGTTTATACAGTGCTGGCTCCTCAGTAAAATCGACAGAGAGCACTGAATGACAGTGCTAATGGCTGCATTCAGTGCATGTCACAAAATGTCAGCGTGGATACGCTACATTCCGGTATCCATGCCGACCTGTCCGACCCTTTCCTGTGAGTCACTGTGACTCACAGGAAAGGGTCAGACAGGTCGGCATGGATACCGGAATGTAGGGCAGGGGCGCAGCCATTTTGTGCAAATCATAGGTAGCTAGTAGCTAATGGGGGTGAAGAAAAGCGTGCGCCGCTGGGCGCACCGAATTAAACGGATAATAAGTTAAATAATTGGGGAGTCATGATGCGTTTCGCCTCCCCACGTATTTAACGGATAGGACAAAATACGTTGCGGATCGTCTTGTCGGCCCAAAAATAAACAGTATTGGAAAAGTGGGCCCAAGCCTTGCCAGTCCAAGAAGATATGCCTCCAGAGGAGTAGGCCAATGAGATCACAAGCCCCACTAGAACAAGGAAAAAAAAAGAAAGCACTAATAGAAGCGAGCAAGCAGGGAGCCCAAGCCCTGCAAACCCAAGATGATGTACTACTGGAGGAGCAGGCCAACAGGGAGCCCAGGTCCTGCCAATAGGGTGTGGGAGGGAAAGAGGAGTGCTATGGGAAAGGGATAGAGAGTGGAAAAAGTGCAACGGGAGAACGAGAGGCAGGTGCCATGGAGAAGGGATGGGGAGAGAGAAAGAGGAATACAATAGGATAGGGAGGAGATAGGAGATAAGTCAATGGGGAGAAACCAGCTCAGCCATATGAGCCACCCCCTCTAGCCACATATACTCCTGATGACCACACTGCCCCCAGGCATATCATGCCACTCCCATAGCCAGACATACTCACACACACACATGTTGCTACCCAAAATCCTCCTCCGTCACACACACCCCTGCCATCCCCAACCCTAACCACATACACCTCACAATATGGCATTTTATTAATTTATTACATTTATGTTCTACAAAACCCCATACAATATTTATGTGGATTCCATAAATAAAATATAGCTGAAGCACTTCACCTGTCCAGTTCTTATAAACTGCATCATGTATACAAAAGGTAGAGGAATGGTAACATTCTCATCACTTTACAGAGCTAAGATGTAATTAAGGTATAGCTTAGTAGCTTTAAGAATGTATCCACTGTTTTATGCCCATTGCAGAATAGTGGATCATATGGATTTCTGTTGAGATGAAAGATCATTCTGTGCTGCCTGGCTTCTCTCAAAAGTTGGCAAGACATATGAATTGCATTAACCAGTAGATATGTGCATTTGTCTGGGATGAATTAGACAATTCAACAAAATTGTCTAATTCGTCCTGTTTCAGCAAAACCCAAAAAAAGAAGCAAATGTTCCCGAAATTTCGGGAAAATTCATTTTTCGGGGTTAGCGTGCACTAACCTGAAATTTGGGGAGGCCAAAAAAAAAAGGCCTGAACCACGGGAAACCGAAATTTCCTGCGGCGGGCCGATAACGAAGGCCGAACCGAAAGGTTCAGCCAAAGCACATCTCTATTAACCAGTCTTCTGTCTCCAGTTGTGTCAATACATTTTGAAGTCCATTGTTGCTTAAATGCAATAGCCCTGTTTCTAGTAGCCCAAGTTTCTAGGATCTTTCAGAACTGTCTACACTTTCTCCCACCTGATACCCCTACATGTCACCCAGCTATATCATCATGAAAAGCAGAGCCACCACCATGGAGGAAAACAGGATAAGTGTGAGCAGCAGCACCCATAGAATTAAAGCACAAGTGGCCTAGCAGCTTGGGGGATAGTAAAAGCACATGTTTGTTGCTCTGCTGCCATCTAACTATAGCAAGGGCTTCCTATTTAGAAGGTAACATCTGTGGCAGGGAAAAGGAGAGGAAGAGAAGGAAATATGGGACAGCTATATTTCTTACCATATTCTGCTGCTGATGTACTGAAAAGAAGTAAGGGAGTTGTGAAAATGTTGAAGGATGGAAGATGTAAAGAGCTAGGGCAAAGCAATAAAGAGAGACACATGGTAGGGAGCGGGTAGCGTTGTTCGTATACACAATTGTAATGGTTGTCTAAATGTTAGACCTGTTCAATAAACTTTACATTATAAAAAAAGAGGACAAAAGCAGGATGTGAGATAGCGGGCTGAAAGGTAGAGACAGAACAAGAGAGGGTGAGATGGATGGCTGGGAGTTGGTAGGGATAGACCCAGAGAGAGAGATGGGGATCAGGAAGATATTGAAAGAGAACCATTAGAATGGATATGTAGAACTGAGAACTGTAAAAGTTTGAGCTGAAAATTTAGAGGAATGGAAAGGAGGGAAAGAGTCAGAGAGGGGAGACAAAGAATTGGCAAACAGTAAATAGGAGCTGGAAGGCTCAGAGAGTGGTATAATCAGAAGGATTAGTGGGAAAGGGAGGGAAGGGAGAGAAATAAGGGGAAGATGGAGGGATGGAGATGATGGGAGAGAGAATATAGAGTGAGAAATGAATTGTTAGTAATAAATGAAGAGACTTTGAGAAGAGAGGTGTAATCGCTTGTTTACAAAAGGAACATTAATTACAAGTTCAATGACCAGCCAGTAGTGATTCAACAGGAGTAGGAGGATCTTGTAAAAAAGAATAAACTAACATATCTTTGATGTTTTTCTCGGTTAAATGCAATCAAAGGGCGTTCCACAAAAATTTGATGCATTTTAAGAATGGGCCAATGGTGTAAAATTAATGCAGAAATATGTGAAGATAATGATGAATGTGGTAAAACACAAACTAATGGTACAGTGATGTTTGAATTATTAATGTCCAGAAGTAACCATTCATATTGTGCATTATGGGCAGGATTAAGAGGTACGCATGGGCGTGCATTTGTGCACGCAACCCGGAGTGCACAAATGTACGCCCAATTTTATAACATGCGCGCACAGTTGCGCACATGTTGTGCACATTTGTGCACCTTTCGAACTCCGAGCCCTAGGGGAGCCCCGATGGCTTTCCCCATTCCCTACATTGGAGCGGCCTCAGAGGGAACTTTCCTTCCACCCTCCCCACCTTCTCCTCCCTTCCCCTACCTAACCCTCCCTCCAGCCCTATCTAACCCCCCCCCCCCCCACACACACACACACACACACACCCCTTTGTTTAATAAGTTGCGCCTGTCTCTGGGCAGGTGTAGATATAGCTGATGTTCTGGAGGCCTTGGTCCCGCCCTGCCCTGCCCCTTTCAAAAAGCCCCATGACATACGCACATCCTGCGGCTTGCGCACGTCGCTGTAACCCTTTGAAAATGTGGCCAATATGCATGTTTAAATACTTTCTTGATGTATTTAGCCTGATATCCCCGATCTAAACATTTTTTTGAAAAATTATGTGATTGATGAACTCGGTCTTATTAGTGCATAAACGGCGTTATCTAAGGAATTGTCCTACCAGTAAATGTTTGCGCAGGTGAAATGGATGATAACTCAAAAAATGTAAATATGATTTAACAAAAATACTAGTAATCAACTCATCTTGCTCTTTAATAATAGAGATGTACAAAAAATCAATAGTATGATGATCATACTTCATCATAAACTGCTAATGAGTGTCCAAAAGGTTAATCCATTGATGAAAATGATGTAATTCTTGTTCATTCGAGTGCCACAGGAAAAATATATTGTCATTGTATCTATGCCATTGGCTGACATGTTTAAATTCAGAAGCCTCATATAACAACGTCTCTTCAAAATTGGCAACATAAAGATTTGCGACGCTGGGAGCCATCGTTGCACCCATCGCCATGCCCTTTGTTTGTTGGCAAAAATTACCTTGGAAAACAAAAACATTTTTTGTAAGAGATAACCTTGCTAAATCCAAAATGAATTCTCAAGAAACTCTGTGGGGCCGAGGTCTTTTATCCAAAGTAGCTGATATATAATTTGCAAAGCTGCTGCTTGAGGGATGTTTATGTAAAGGGCTTGGATGTCCATGGTAACTAGAAGTTGTACATTCATCATTTGTTGCAATCGTCTGAACATTTGTTTTGTGTCTCTCACAAAAGAAGCAGTTTGTACTACATATGGCTCTAAGAAGAAATCCACAAAAGCGGATAAAGGTTCAAGAATAGAACCTAATGTAGTAATGATTGGACAGCCAGAGGGGTCCTGAAGGTTTTTATGTACTTTAGGTACCATGTAAATTTTTGGAATTGTAGAAACTTCAATTGTCAGGAACCTATGTTCTCTTGATGTTAAGAAACCTTGAATAGTGGCCCCTTCCATAAAACTGCAATTTTGCTCTGTAATTCATTCGTAGGGTCATGATGTAATTTCAAAAAACTAATCTGGTCACCCAAATGATCCAGTACAGTATTGGTATGCTTATCGTTATCTAATAGTACAATGGCATACCCTTTATCTACTTGCTTAATAATTATAGATTGATTATTTTTAAGGGATTTCAATGCCTCATTTTGTTGTTTAGTGAGATTGTAATGAATTATAACTCTAATGGATTCAATGGCTTTAAATCATTCAGTACTAGATCAATGAAAGTTTTAATTGCAGGATCGATAGTCCCAGGTGGTAACCAATTTGATTTTGGCAATATAATAGAGATATCTTGAGATGGCTCTTGTTGTGTAAAAAACAATATAACTTGTAGTTTTCTGAAAAATGTATATAACTGAAGTCTACATTTAAATGAGTCATAATGGTGATAAGGGACAAAAGATAAGCCTTTCTGCAGAACTTCATGTTGTGCCGTAGTGAGCATACATTGTGATAAATTGATCACATTGTATTGCGATTTTGTGAGTGTGTCTGTGGCCGATTGTCTGGATCCGACCATGTGGTCTGTCTGGGATTCTGAAAAAAATGGTGTCCTTAAGGTCTGGAAGAAGCTCTGTAATTGTCCCACTATATTCGGACGTTGGCTCAGATGAATGGGTATTTCCAGTATTTGTTTGACCATCTTCCAAACTTGATGAAGAATCTTCAGAATATCTGGCAAAAGCTACCTTCCTCGGTTTATTATAAGTCTTTCTTTGCCAGGGATAAATACTACCCATTGAATAATCTTTTTCGCCTCTCTTATATTTCACGATTTTAGTAGTTTTTAATTTATTCTTGAATTTCT